>NC_045744.1:23202669-23297669 GCF_008692095.1 Etheostoma spectabile
GCCCATGTTTGTATGTCTAACTCCATTTTGCGTAGTTGTGCAGCCATTTTTTTTTTACCATTGTATTTTAGGATGCCTTTTGACAACTGGCCATGGACTACACTCTAAGAAATAGCCGTAAATTAACAGTTGTATGACTGTAAATTTTAAAAAGATATTGTCCCTTGTACGTGATTCACAGGTATATTTCTGTTAATTTACAATATATCAGAAAGTGTTATTGTTTTTTTTACCATTGACCCAGTTATTTAACTGAAAAATTCTGTTTTTTAATTACGGTAGAAAGTTTGGGTAATGAGCTGCAAGCACTTTTTCTGTTATTTTACGGATTTATTTCTTACAGTGCACAGCTGGAAATCAGTCGTAGAGGCTGAAGCTGCTCCTTTTATTGTCCAGTAAATTAAATGGGACTTTCCACGCCATTACAAACTAAATTATCCCTCTTGTGAAAACTGATATGGGATTGCGGGGGTGTGCTGGGGGGCTGCGGATGCCATCTTCCATGGCCAACGTAGTCTTGACCACCGGCCCCCCCGGAGACTTCCGTCCCTGAGTCGACGTGCTTCCTGTGGCTTTGTCCCAGGGCTTACGGTGATGCTACGTGGATGCCGCCGCGGAGAACATGACATGATTTTATATTTATTGTTTTGTATGTTTGAGTTTTCCGTACAGCACTTTGGTAACTTTGTGTTTGTATAATCTGCTATAGAAATAAAGTGGATTGGATTGGATAAGGTATGCGCCTCCTGTAACCTCTACCGGGGAGTCTACAGTCTTTCACATAAAGCTTGTTCCTCACTATACATTTAAACTTTCCCGTTCGTGGTTTTGACTTTCATCAGTCTATTGACATCACATCTGCAGTGTCGGTGTTTTACCTCTGTGTGGAGAGGAAACAGTCAGAGACAAAAAAAATCTTTACAACGCCTGAAATTGTTGGTTGTCACACTGAAAAATAGCTGTTGGTCTTTAATTCCTGAGAGGAGGACATTTCTGGAGTTATGATTTTTCCCTGGATCCCAAAACTATGACAGCTTTTTGGCGTCTTTTTGCCTACTTGATGTTGTCGGTTGGCCAGTGTTACAGCGAGCAGAAAAACACAACAGCTAGCGGCGCTAACATCTCCCATCTGAGCGACAGACAAAGCACACATGGCTGGAAAGGAGCAAAACAGAAGGTCAGAAGGTGTTAAAATAACACATTTCCCCTTCTGGTTGTCATAAAATTTAAATAACCATGTTTTTCTCATGGCACATCCGGTACATTTATAACTGTATGTTAAGTTCAGGTTGCAGTTGAAATGATTTACAGATCCGTCCTGTGCACCCCTGGAAAAACAGAGCTAACTGCGCTGGCTCTGGTTCCACTTAAACCATCACACGCATAATAAGGAGGTCTGGGAGGAAAGTCCCATCACAGGTCATGTTCGGACAAGACTTTGTCTGCAACCCACAGCTTCATCAGTTCATTAAAGTGCAGACAGGGTTGGGCTAGCTCATCAGACCAAAAAGTGTCAAAAACCAACAAGATCAACACCGTTGATTGATTGTTAATCAGATCTGAACTAGTTGACCTCGTACATACTCTATATCCACATATCATTTGCAGGATTACTCCGGTGTCCGTCACCTTCCACTTTCTTTGTGTTGTTGTTTTAATCTCCCGTTCTGTCCAATCTGAGTTTTCTGTTGCACGACTAAAACAACTTTCCAGCGTACGCATGTTCCCCCAAAACAAGTTCCTTCCCGAGGCTTTTTTCCAGCGGCACCATTGCTCCATCCGTCCCTTAGCACCGCCAAAGGCGATTGTGATTGGTTTAAAGAAATGCCAATTAACCAGAGCATGTTTGTCCCACATCCCTGCTTGCTGTGTGGACTAGCAAGACCCTCCTCCGCAGCGCTGTGGACTAACCCATGCATACAAAAATGGCATTACCATGATGACATACAACACCTGCCTTGGATCGGCCAACGTCTATTGAAATCATTCAGCATGTAGCTGCAACACCTGCATCCAATAACTCATCACTGTTCTAAATCAGGTGTTTTAAGCATATTTATGTCAAAAGGAAAATCATTTTGCAACAGAAATGCTGATTAATGGGAGTTGTTCTTATGAAGAAAAAAGTACATAGAATAAATAATGGAATCAATCAGTCCCAGGTCTCTTGATATAACATGTAACAGTCTCCTGAAAGGAACACACGTCCCCTCATCTCTACTTTGGTTTTTTTAATGTCTTATTTCAGCACACAGTGCTGTGCATTAAAATGTACGTACAATATAATCTGTATTTAGCCTGAAGCAGCTGCAGATCATATGGCCTCAAAGCGCATCACTTTAACTTAATGTCCTCAGAAACTAAGTGAGCAGAGTTGGTCTCAGTTCAGCAGCATGGCTCATCATCTCACATCATCAACATGATATGTACACTGACACACGCTTCCTACTGCTACTGCTACTATCAATTATAATACTATTAGAAGGCCATGCTAGTTGGGCACATGAATGCTAAGTGTGACATCAGGCCAAAGTTCATTCACTCCTTCCATCCAACAATGAGGAAAACTAACCGAGTGAAGCTAAAGAACTGGGAAACATTTCTCCAACTAGGCTAATTAGATTCAGATAATCAACACACACACACACACACCACACACACACACACACACACCACACACACACACACACACACACACACCACACAGAAACTCCACTCACCGAGCATAATGCCAACAGGCAGCAGGAGTAAAAACAAGCCGACAGACTCGGCTTCATGCTCCTCTCAGACGAGCCTCCATCCTTGTCTGTCGTCCTCCCAACCGCTTAGTGTGTGAAAACACTGGTTGCTTATTCCCCATTGGCAGGACACACACACACACACACACACACACACAGAGGACGCCCCGCCCCCCAACCCCTCTCTCTCTCTATTAGCACACACACACACCAAAGACAAGCAGCTTATTAGTTTTTGAAGAGGAGCAGGTCGACCTCCTCTGTACAGACAAAGAGCTGAAGGGGCTGACATTTATCCACTGATGCTGCCTTTGTTGTTAAGATACACACGCACACCCACACACACGCACGCACACACACACAACCCCCCCCCCCCCCCCACACCACACACACACACACACACACACACACATTCCTGAAGAGGATTGGTTGGCAATTATTTCACCATTTACACAGTCTAGGAAAAAAATACTTTTCACCTCAGAGCTGCGTGTGTGTGTGTGTGTGTGTGTGTGTCTTCCCACCCCACCCCCACCCCCCCGTGTCCCCTCAGTTGGTGCAGTCCAACCTGCCTGCTCAAACATGACATCAGCAAATTCAACAAATTGGTTTGTCGTCCGACTTCACAGTGAGGCGACAGAGACACACACACACCACACACAACACACACACACACACACACACACACACACACACACACACACACACACACCACACACACACACACACCACACACACACACACACCACACCACACACACACACACACACACACACACACGCCTCTAGAGGTTCCTAGTGAATAACTGCAAACAAAAAGGGGGGCGGGGGTTGTGGATGAAATTGATATTCTGATATTTATTGGAGTGCTTTACTTTTTTTATTTACTGAAATATTAGAATTACACCGCAAAAAGTGAAACTGATGTTGGTCTGACACTAAACCCAATCCTGTAGTTGAATGTTTTTAGGTACATTAAGGACATGTTAGACATTGTGTTTAAGTCAAACTTCAGTTATACTGATATTCTCTTTCTACTAACAAAAAGTTTATTGCTCCAGTTGATTTTGCAATGACGATAATAAAAACGATATAACATGCAGTCCTTGTTACTATCATTTATCTTTTATAGAATGGGATGAACAATGCGGTCTTTCTTATTCCACTTCTTCTTCTTCTTCTTCTTCTTCTTCTTCTTCGGTTTAGTCTAACGACTCTTCTCCTGAACATAAATACAACATGCAGGCACCAACAAGCCAGTCTGCACCGCCTCATTTAAAGCCTTTCCACCGCAAAACCAATTCATCAATAATATCTATGTAACTGTTTCTATACAAACGTTCAATGACACATTTCTGCTGCTCTTCAATGAGGCTTTTCACAGACTGACACATGGATTTAGGAATGTTTAATGATCTCTTGTAATCATAGGGCGTTTTAGGGATTTAATATCCTGCTGTGATATAATCGGTTTATTAGGGGGGAGTAAAAAAATATATAATCAAAAGTGCATCAGAGACTTATCATAAAATGTTTATGCAGCTGCTTGATCAGGTGCAAATAAGTAAGACTGGACATAAGAGCGCGTGTGTGTGTATGAATACAGCTCTCTTTGTATTGCTTACAGTGTGTGTGAGTGTGTGTGTATCTGACTGGGCATTGTCTATAGCATACAAGACACACAGAAGAAGGTTCCCAAAATAGAACAAGATAACCTTTCATACTCAATACTGCTGCAGTCCCCATTGTGCAAACACATACAGTATATACACCCCCCATCCCCCCCTCATACACACACACACACACACCTGTGCTGCAGGTTGAACTAGCTGGCAGTCTCATATTTACCTTAAGGGCTGAAATGGTGACAGTTAGACAAACAGACTGAGTTTTACAGCTGCACCTCTCTCTCTATGACGCGTTAAAAACGGGTCTATTTAAGGTTAACAGATGCTTAATATAATAACAGTTTGCATATACACACGTGTGTACGTACTGTTGATAACAATGCTGACACCCTGTATAATTGATGCATTTGAAGTAAAGCCCGGCCGATAAAGCATTTTTAGGGCCAATACCAATTCAAATATTTGATTATTTAAAAATCTGATATGCCGATAAATAGTACATTTAAAAAATAATCCAGAATTGCGTTAAAATTTTAAGATTTTAAAATTTCCCTAACATTAGTTATTTGTTGTTATTTATGGCTTCTCACTAAAATTGTAAGATAATAATTTGTTTTATTGTCACAACAGAACAGAGGAACATCAAAATACATTAAAGGTCTGATAAATAAAATATATAAAAATACAACCTTAAGATATGAAACTTACAAGTCCTTTGAACAAAAACATACACACAAAAAAAAAAGAACAGTGTTGCCAGTAGGGACGTTGTAGAGCGTCCTCTGGTGGACAGACTATGCAACGCCATCACTAACAGGGACGTTGTAGAGCGTCCTCTGGTGGCCAAACTATGTAACGCCATCACTAACAGGGACGTTGTAGAGCGTCCTCTGGTGGACAGACTATGCAACACATCACTAACAGGGACGTTGTAGAGCGTCCTCTGGTGGACAGACTATGCAACGCCATCACTAACAGGGACGTTGTAGAGCGTCCTCTGGTGGACAGACTATGCAACGCCATCACTAACAGGGACGTTGTAGAGCGTCCTCTGGTGGACAGACTATGCAACGCCATCACTAACAGGGACGTTGTAGAGCGTCCTCTGGTGGACAGACTATGCAACGCCAACGCTCGTAACATGGTTGACCGTCCGTTTTTATTTTTTAAATATTCATTTATCAGAATCATTTATTATGACAAATGATTCTGATAAATGATTGAATTTTTGACTTTTTAATCGGCCAATATCGGCCGATAATATCGGACCGGCAATATATTGGTTGGGCTCTAAACTGAAGTATTAAATTGCTTATTGTGTGTTCTTTTTGATGAGTTGTTGGTCTCCCCCCCCCCCCCCCCCAATGTTGCACCCCTCCACAGAAAGTCCAGAACTTTCTCACACATCTAAGATATTGGCAGTGAAAGTGAAATCCGGCTTGTCCAGATATAGGACAATCCGTCCTTACCTGCCTGTTCCTCCATGCTGCCCTTTCCCCCTTTCCCTTCAGCCTAATTGATGACAAATAATCTCCAAATCCATCACAGGGCAACTACAGCGGAGGAAGAAATCACTTGAAAGCTCTTTAGGTGAAAAACAAATTAGAGCTCTAACCCAATCCGAGCTGGCACACGGCCCGTCCCAGTAAAGATCTGATAGAGACCACTCCAGACCACCGCCAGTCGATAACCTCCCGAGTGCTGCGTTATCAGGGGAGCCCGGCGCATTTCACACGCCTTCACGCAAAAGCTGCTTTAGAGAAAATGAAAATGGGGGTTTAAAGCCCTGTAAGACCATAGGGTTTAACAGAGTGAGTGTGTGTGTTGTGTGTGTGTGTGTGTTGTGTGTGTGGTGTGTGTGTGTGGTGTGTGTGTGTGTGTGTGTGTGTGTGTGTGTGTGTGTGTGTGTGTGTGTAAGTCTTACTAAACCCCTGCTAAAAGCTACTTAGAGGAAACCCACAGGAGCGACCACACACACTCAAAATAGATGCACACTTCCCAAAATGCACCACGTGTGATTGGAGCCCACGCGCTCTCGTCTGGGTCGTTTAGAGGAACTCGATGCTGATCGGTGCGATTATCTACCGAGGCGGCTACAAAGGGCTTGATTTCATTTTGATTTGTATAAGGCGGATATCTGCGAACATATCTGACCGCTTCTACGCGCCAAAAACACCAATAACTAAACCTTTTAACATGTTTTCTTACTTTGCCTAAAAACCAAAAGATCTTTATTGATCCATCTTTCTGTCTTTGGCTCTCTGCCTGGAGAATATCTAAAAAAAAAGTTTAAAAAAGTATATATACTGTATACATACATACATACATACAGTACATACATACATACATACTGTATACACACATATACAGTATGTATACATACATACACACACACAAATCCTACATACACACACACAGTACATACACACACACACAGATACAGTATATACACACACATACATACAGTATATACACACACACACATACATATATACACACACACACACACACACACAGATACAGTATATACACACATACATACAGTATATACACACACACATACACACACACACACACACACACACACACACACACACACACACACACACACACGATTCTTGTGGAATTTGGCAGAAGAACTGAGAATTCACTTTCAATTTCAAATTCAATTTTTAAACAACACTATATAATGTGTATATAACTCACAACTACAATCCGACGGACCGACTAACTCTATCCTGCTGCTTATTAACTGTGTGACGTCAGCTATAATACACAAACCAGCATCGCTCTGGCTGCTCTTATAACAGCACCGCATAAACGGGAGTAAACGTGAAACATAAACACAACATGGTCAACTGTATTGAATAATAGCAACACTAACATAACTTATCTATCTGTACTGTATAGCAACTGAATGACCATCAGATACAGAAAAAAAACAAGTTAAGAAGGCTACGGAGTATAGATTTCTTTGTCAAAGATGTGATGTAATTATTGCCTTTTTTTTTGGCGTTTTCTAAAGATCTTCTCCCTGGAAGTACTTCTCCAAAAGATAGGTTTTCAGTGACCTAAAGCGCAGTTTGAGTGTGGACGAAAGGCCCCAAACGCATAGAAACAGCTCCATTTATAGGGAGCACATGTTTTACATGGCCCGAAAATCCAACTGACTTTGAAAGAAAGTGACAAGAGGAGTGATGTCTCTGGGTGGGACACTGACAGCGTTGGCCGGGGTTTTATCATCTCCAGTGGACAGTTTGGCCGATAGGTAAAAGACTGAAAACCTTTGGACAGAGGAAGTGAAGAAGGAAGCCCTGACACTGCCTCAAAACACCGATCGCCTGATTGCTTTGGCAGACGTGTTAAGTTGACTGACAGTCTGCTGTTGTACCAGGCAGCTCCCAGATGTCTGTATATATATATATATATATATATATATATATATATATATAAAACAAATAACCAGTGCTCCAAACCCTACGAAGATATTGGCTGTTTATTTCTGCCCACAGGAGCATTTTTTTCATTTTCCTCATATCTAAACCAGATAATGTAACAGTCGCGGTATTTAAAGCGCCCATATTAAGTTCATTTTCAGGTTCATAATTATATTTTGAGGTTGTACCAGAACAGGTTTACATGGTTTCATTTTCATAAAACACCATGTTTTTGTTGTACCGCACATTGCTGCAGATCCTGTTTCCACCCTGCGTGTTCGGGTCTCTGTTTTAGCTCCAGAGTGAGACATCTCCACTCTCTATCCTATCTTTGTTGGGAGCTGCACATGCTCAGTAGCTCGGTAAGATCCCATCAGCTAGATAACTCTTTCTCCAGCTTTGGTCAGTCCAAGGCAGGATTAGCTGGGAGACTTCTTCTAGACCAGGGCCACCTGTAGAATACCTGCAGAACAGGGACAGGAAGTAGAACAGGGACAGGAAGTAGTTCTTTCGGAGATTATGGTCAACTAGTGGGTGTTGCAGCAGTATTATGCCATTGAGAATGAGCTAGCATGCTAGCGCTAGCATGTGCTACGGTCAGCCACCTCTTCTCGGCTAGTGACGTAGAAAGCCGTGGAGATTCTGAACAGCTCACTGGAGACTGAAGGCAGAGGACATTCAGAAACCAGATCTCACTACACACTGCATGGCTAGTTTTATTTCCAAGTGTGCATGCATGTGGAAGCATGCATGCAAGCAAGACACAAAATAACACCCCAGATCCCAGAAAAAGTGTTTTCAATTCATAATATGGGCACTTTAAACACGTTGTAAGGTTGGTTAGGTTTAGCTAGTCTCCCATTTCCAGACCTTCCTCCACAGCGCTGCGGAGGAGGGTCCGGTCAGTCCACACAGCTTTCTGCAATGGGAGAAAAACATGGTTTATTGCCTTTTTTTTTTTTTTTAAACCGATCACAATCGTCCTGGGCGGAGCAACAGCGCCGCTGGAAGAAACTCCACCAAAGTTTGAAATGCCAACACAAAGGAAGCGGAAGAAAACAGACATCGGAGAAAATACATGCATCCGGCCACTATAAATGTTAATATGGTATAATTAAATAATATTAATCATTGTCTATTGTTTTGCCTGTATATCTTGTGTGTTTACTTGTTTGTGTGTTTTTGCTTTTTTGCTGTTATTGAAGAAAATGCTGCTGCTGTAATACGGAAATTTCTCCGTTGTGGGATGAATGAAGTATAATCTAATCTAATCTAATGAGTCGTGATTTCTGTGGGCGTTTTTCGAGAGAGAACAGTCTCAGATCAGTTCAAAAACACCACCAGGTGCCTGTTGCGGGTCCATCGTTCGTCTGCATCCACGGCCAAAAGACAACGCTTCCTCCTTAATTCAATTACATCCGCCAGCTGCAACCAGGAGAAAAAGGAGGAGGAAGTGGAAGAGGAAGTGTTGACCCAGACTTTGGCTCTCAGTGTAGCTGACTGTGATCTCAGGGTGGTGGGGGGGGGGGGGGGGGGGGGGCAGCTGTGTTAGCCAGGAAATGTCCAACCCAGCGCAGAGAAGTGCAGTGCAGCCGCTACAAAACGCTCTCATTGGGTTTGATGCTTGAGTTTGAGTTTTTGTCCCAGTGGTAACAGAGAAAACTGAATTAAGAAGAATTACTTATCCATCTACTGTCCATCCATCTTCATCCATTCTTCATCATGCATTGTTATTGTCAGGATAAGTTCAGCTACTCAGACGTATACTTACCTGGCACGCGGGTCATACTGTACATGTCTCAAAACAAAATGTTTTACGCTATCTGAAAATGTATGTCTTTTGCTTGTACTGCGTGTTTTCAACACACCCCCAACTATCTATATGAATGGATGGAGGAGTTCTGATGAGCCGGTGTAGACTTAGACTTGGACTTAGCTTTATTGAGCCGGCGTATGACTGAGGGGAGCACTGGAAGTCGTGGGGATTTGTAATTGGGTGTTTAACATCAAAGCTATAGTGTGTCGTTGTGAGGAATTTTAAGTAATGACAAAAGAAACTCTTGGCATGTCTACACGATACAAGTCTTCCGTGATCTTGCACCACCCTCTCCTCCACGCAGTTAGCTAGGGTGGACACTGAGAATTGAATAAAAACGTGATGGACAATTCTGAGGAGGTCGTTATCTGCACTCAAGCTTCAGCGTGGGGAAGTCGCCGGACGACACGGTCACACTGAAAAACCCAGAGAGAGTTAAGTGGAGCTGATACTCTTAATTAGCTTTGTAGCAACTCATAATTCTCTATATATATAAGAATAAACGACCAATATCAGCTTATGGTTTGGAGGACTTGTTGTTCAAGCGTAACACACAAGGACATGTACTGTACAGAATGCTAGATCTGTTCTTAGTTTGTACAATTACTCCTGCATTGCGGCTGTGGCTCAATGGTACAGCGGTTGCCTGCCAAGTGGAAGATTAGAGGTTCAATCCCTCAGTCCTATGTCCAAGTGTCCTTGGGCAAGACAGTGAACCCCGAGTTGCCCCCCGATGCTGCGCCATCAGAGTGTAAATGTGTGTGAGTGTGGATCTGATGAGCAGGTGGCACCTCGGCCACAGTGTATGAATGTGTGTGAATGGTGAACGGTTCCTGTACTGTGTAAAAGCGCTTTTAATAGTTGTTAAGACTAGAAAATCGCTTTATAAAATAAAGCACGTTTACATGAAGCCGTGGACAGCCACGCGCCGAGAAACGATTGTCTTCCACTACTGTTTTGTTGGAGATAGATGAGTCCGGCAACATTGTGCTGTGCTGTGATGAGGTTAGGACGACCAATACGTTAAATAGTTCCACCCTGTCAGAGACTTTGGGACCCTTAATGGAGTCTTTTACCAATAAACAGAAGCCCATGGGCTCCAGAAGAGAAGCTGGTGTGAGTGAGTGAGCCATGCAGCAGGGTGTTGCTGTGTAAGAACATGTGTGCTCAGTTAGCTTTCCCTGGATAAACAGAGCTAGGGTAAGTACAGGTTAAAGCATAAGCCCTTTAGCAGCGGGGGTTGTGCTAATCGCTAGAAACAGGAGCTTGCCAGTTTTTTTCCCCATAAAGTCGCTGTTTTGGTTTACTGTAAACACTGTGACTTGACTAAAGTGCATTTAATTCCAGCAGATTAAATACAAATATACAAATACACAGTAACATATGCACACAGATGAGTATATAATCCAGTGGCGGTGTAAAACCATCACACAGTATTAGCTTTTCACACCCAGATCCCACATGTGATCCCGTTTCTGCCTTCTGCTCATTTGGAAAAAAAGTACCTCGGGCCATACATTAAGCAGAGCCAACGGCGCGCTGCTCAATGCCAAATGGAATTCTGGGTAATAATGTGTACTGTGTGAACCCGTCACTTCGTCAAATTGTTTTTTGAGCCATCAGGGAAGGCGTTTTGGTATTTTTTGCCTTTCTCCATTGTACACGTAGGACTGAGACGATTCCTTGAGAAACTCAAGTGACTCCATTCCCAAAATAATCATCTTTATCGAAGCTTCGGTTTATCCATATAACTGTAAACAGAGCACTGTGTTTCGCACTTCATTTTAACCCTTGTGTTGTCTTCCTGTCAACAATAGTAACTATTTATCATTATCACATTATTATTGCTTTTTCCGACATTTTTGTCCCTTTTTCAATGTTATGGGTGCTTTTTTTGACGTTTTTGGTGGTTTTTTTTACTAAAGAATTAACTGAAAACAGGTCAATTTGACCCCAGGACAACATGAGGGTTACAGTGGCCGTACTGTATGTAGCTTTCAGTTTGTGTTGATTTTAGCAGCCACTTTGGACAAAAGCTGTCATAAAGGTCTTTTCTTTACGTTGCTTTATTACCCACTTAGGGCCCTATGAAATACTTTTTTTTTTTTTCAAATTCCATTTCATTTTTCTTTAAATTCCTTTCTTTCTTCAATTTCAGTTTTTTTCTTCAAATTCTGTTTCATTTTTTTTAAATTCATTTTTGTTTTTAAATTCATTTTTTTTAAATTACATTTTATCTGTCTTCAAATTCCGTTTTCTTTTTCAAATTCCGTTTTTTTTAATTACATTTTATTTATCTTAAAATTCCGTTTTTTTCTTCAAATTCTGTTTCATTTTTTTTTAATTCATTTTTTTAATTCATTTTTTTTTTTAATTCATTTTTTTTAATTACATTTTGTCTTCAAATTACGTTTTTTTCTTCAAATTCTGTTTCATTTTTTTTAAATTCATTTTTTTTAATTCATTTTTTTTTATTCAGTTTTTTTTAATTACATTTTATTTGTCTTAAAATTCAGTTTTTTTCTTCAAATTCTGTTTCATTTTTTTCACTAGCCCTTTTAGATTTTGGGGTTTTGCTTTTCTTTTTATGTTAACATTTAATAAAAGGCCCTAGGCCTAGGCTAACATGCTGTATTAGCCTACCTAAATAAAAGCTAATTGAATGCTCAACTATAACAAACGTCGAGGACACTGCGATCTCGGTAGTCACAGGTTTCGTCGACAACAACGAAGATTTTCTTCCCACGGATCTCTTGCAGCCCTTTCTGCATGTGCTGGTCAGGGAGCAGCAGGCGGGTCGGCCGGAGGCTGCTGGCGTTTTCTGAAGCAGCCTCCCTGCAGAAACGGACGTATCCTCCTAGGTTTCCCGAGCGGTATTTCAGCTTCAGCACACACTGCAACAAAATCCTCCACAAACTCACGCCTTGCATCTATTGATTGTGACGTGGCCCCAACGGTAGCCTGGAGAGATTTGCCCCGCTGTGGATGTAGCTTTGTTCTCGAGATGTACTTTTGATTTCAAATGGTTGTTACAGTCATTTGAATGTTGACAAAACTTAGCAAACGCATTTTTGCGGATCTTTTCATGTTTAAAAAAAAGGATCTTACTCTTTAACAGAAAGGTCGACCTCCTTAGAAATCCTTTCCATAATATTGTCAGACACTTAGCATATTAATCTGAGTCTGTCAGCGGCTAAACGAGCACTTTTGTGAAGATATTTACAAACTGTAAACTTGCCCCATTAACATACATTGTAGCTTGTTTCTCCACTGCCGACTGCAGCGATCTTTCCTAATACTGGAACAATGTCAAAGATTGTTGTTTCAATCAGTCACTCGTACACAAAAACATAGAATAATATGGTTCTAGGTTGAAAAAAACGGTAGTTACCCTTTAAAGGTTATTGTCTGCGGCGTTAAACCAGTTATGCTACTGAAGAAATTTCCACAAACTGACTGTCAGCGCCCCTTACGAGCCTGAAGTTGCCCAAAAGTTAATAATAATAATGATACATTTCATTTATAATGCACTTTTCATCAATAAATCTCAAAGTGCTACAGGTAAAAGTTGACTTCAGTAGATGGACGGAGAGCCTGAGAACGTGGACCAGTGCACCATTCAACCCTCAGGACCTAACCACTAGTGAGGACTTCTCCCCCTGAAGCACCGAGTCAGCTGCTCCCATCCCCCCCCCCCAGTGCTCCGCCCAGCAGCAGCAGCAGCCCCACCCAGAGGAAATACCAGCGTGTGCTGCTTAAACAATGTGGTTTTAATCTGAGAGGAGTGCCGGACTTTAAATCTACGATTCAGTTTTCTCCCTCAGTGTCTCACTGCTTCATCTGAGAGAACACTGCACGGTATCAGGGAAATATGCACTGATGTGGCTGAATGTCTCGGGACCGGTATTACTTGCAATCAGGGTTTAAAATTAGCACCATCTACCAGCCGAATGCTAGTAAAATCTGCAGGTGGCTGGTACAATGGTGATCCATCGAGTAGCTGCTGAAATCTGAACATGCACTCGGCATACCAGAGTTCAAAAAGTTCATTTTGAACCCTAAAAGTATAAAGTTCTCAGTTTACACCTGTTCATTGTAAAACAACAGACTTGAATGTGATCCAGATTCAGTTTTACATTTCTTAGCATGCTTATCTATTATTATCTGCTTTAGCTACTTAACAGATATGGTGTATAGGCAAGTAGAAAAGACACAAAATACCACAAGAGACACAAACTGTACAAGAGACACAAATTACACAAGGACACACTATGAAAGAGGAACTGACTATAAGAACACAAAACTACCACAAAGACACATAAAACTATCACAAAAGAGACACAACACTGCTACAATAGAGACACAAAACTACCACAAAGAGACAACACAACTACAAAGAGACACAAAATTACCACAATGAGACACAACACGACTACAAAGCAACACAAACCAACCACAAAGAGACACAACACGCGTACAAAGAGACACAAAATTACCACAAAGAGACACAAAACTACCACAAAGAGACAACATGACTACAATAGAGACACAAAATTACCACAAAGAGACAACACGACTACAAAGTGACACAAACCAACCACAAAGAGACACAACACGCGTACAAAGAGACACAAAATTACCACAAAGACACACAAAACTACCACAAAGAGACAACATGACTACAATAGAGACACAAAACTACCACAAAGAGACACAAAACTACCACAAAGAGACAACATGACTACAATAGAGACACAAAACTACCACAAAGAGACACAAAACTACCACAAAGAGACAACACGACTACAAAGTGACACAAACCAACCAGAAAGAGACACAACACGCGTACAAAGAAGACACAAAAACTACCACAAAGAGACAACATGACTACAATAGAGACACAAAATTACCACAAAGACACACAAAACTACTGCCAAGAGACAACATGACTACAATAGAGACACAAAATTACCACAAAGAGACAAAGCTTGACTATAAAAAGACGCCAAAACCCACAAAAAGATGTAACATGTAAGGAGAAATTGCTTCTTTTTTTCTGAAAAATTAACATTTTCTCATGTAAGGATGCCTAGCCCCCCCCCCCGCCAAATACAGGCACTTAAGACTGCGATATAATACAACCCTAGAAAACCCTGACTCCTGAGGTCCAGTCAGCAGAAGATGGCACCGTAACCTCCTCTCCATCTCTCTGTGCCCTTCATTTCTCCCTTTGTTCTTCTGTTTTTGATCATCTCCTCCCCCTCTCCTCTCCAGCGTTCACACGCCTGTCGCTAATGGACTCCAGCACACTGCCGAGTGTGGGAACAAGAAACTCTCTTAGCCGTGGTACCTCGCTGTTCACACCTCAGGCCCCGGCCCAAATCCAACATGGCCGCATCCATTAACATCCTAGACCACGGGGGAAAGAAGACCGCGTCAGAGCGGGGTACGTCGGCAGCTGAGAGGACATCAAAGGGGACAGATGGACACGTCGGGCGTCTGTTCTTGTCATTTTTTAGGGCTTTTATGTTGGATAACTGGACGGCTGAGACGCTACACTGACCTTCGACAGTGTGGTGTGTGTGTGTGTGTGTGTGTGTGTGTGTGTGTGTGTGTGTGTGTGTGTGTGTGTGTGTGTGTGTGTGTGTGTGTGTGTGTGTGTGTGTGTGTGTGTAAGAAGCTGAAAAATCAAATGCTTTACAAATCCCAATGACACCGAGAAGTCTGGGAAATATTCTCCTCCCGACTCCCACTCATTTCACCTCCACAAGTCAACCTACTGTACATCCGACTTAATGCAGAAGCTGGGAGAGAAGGAAAAAAAGAACTCATTTCCTAAAGTTCAGAGCAGATTTAAAGCTGCGTGGCAGCAGAAATGTGAAATCCGAGGAGCGATACGACTAAAACTGGGTCTGCATCGGCAGCTCTGTTGGCCATGTGGTTGAGCTGATGCTGAATAACATGAGATTATAAGATCTTGTAAAGGGTCCCAGGGTTGATCTGAGCAGGAAAACTGCTAAAGGTCCACATATTAGTGCTGGGTATCCAACCTCAGTACTTGTTTGGTAGCTACTGAATATGTCTCAAGTATGGAGCGACTCTTCTTTACCTTTTATTTGCTTTCATATAATGTAGCCTTTTTGATGTTGCCTTTCTTTAAATGACTGTTGTATTTCTTTAATGTTTAATTTCTTATGCTGCACTGTAACTTTTATTCTTGTGTTTTATGTGTCTTAATGTTCTTACTTTTAACTGTTTATTCACATGTTTTATCTATTCTTATTTTTTTTAACTGTTTTTTTAACTGATTTTGTGTAAAGCACTTTGAATTGCCCTGTTGCTGAAATGTCCTATACAAAGAAAGCTGCCTTGCCTTGCCTTCATGTTTACAATTTAAATCCCTAATTTGCCAATTTTTGACTTCTTCATTTAGTCCGAGTTCTCTTGTTCAGACAACATGTGAGTAGTTTGGCGTCTGTTTTGAGGGAGTACCTGTGAAATGGCATGCCCCATAACCCTTGGTTTGATTCAGGCTTCTTCTTGCTCTATCTTTCGCTATGTCTTAGTCACACACAGACACAGAGACACACACACACACACGCACACAAACCACCACACACACCACACAACACAGCTGGTGCTTAACCACCTCTGGTGACCCAATCGTTCCAACTGTACAGATCGAGTTTCCACAGCATCTGTGCCGGCCACATGTGTGTATCCAACACGGCTAATGTGGCTAATCTCTCGGCCCACACACACACACACACACAACACACACACACACACACACACACACACACACACACAGGTGGTTGTATCTGTAGCGGTGGGAGGATATCAACAAACCCAACCCAATGACAATAAAGTTGAATTTAATGTAATCTAATATGGATGCGCTGACAGTGTTGTTGTCATTACATAGACTTCCTCATGGGTTGGGGGGGGGGGGGTCAACAGAAACTACACACTGTGTCCTTAATCACATCAATTAAGCCCTAAATTCAGTTTATTTCAAGCCATGTATCGCTGAACTTGCACGTCCCAAAGCTGAAGAATAAAATCAGTTTACCGTCAGCGGTACAATGCAAAAGAGACTCGCGCCAACAACAAGACAGCTGATTGGAGGAGTTACATAGACGTAGGAAAATGAAGACCCAGAACACAATACTTCATCTAATTTAGGCTTAAAATTATGATTTTGAAATTTCTTTTTTCTTTTTAAGGGCCTGAGGAAACCCTGATTTAAAAAAAAGTCAGAATGTTGACACCTCTCTGTCCCCAGACAAAAAAAACTTTCCGCTAAATTCATTCGATTTTTATTCTGCATCACTAAAAACTCAAAATAAATACGCAATATCGCCGCGTAATCAAAACAGGTGTGGTCCAAAACATCGTGATATGAGTTTTCTCCAAATCGCCCAACTCTAAATCGTGAGTAACATTAAAAGGATGTCATCTGACCCGAAGTCCACTCTGTAAATGAAGACTACTTTCCTCTTTCTAAATATTTTTGCTTTCCCAGAGGTAGGAGCAGACAGACAGACGGACGGACGGACGGACGGATGGACAGACACCCCCGTCCCCACCTCACAGCTCATTTACATTTAGATGAGCCCATTAAGATCCATAAACGACCAACACCGCCTCTCCATCCGTCTCACTTTAAAAAAAAATAGAAGTACAGCATAATGATCTGGGGATTTGTTGGAGCTTTTTCAGCTCCTGTCCGTCTTCCTCTTCCCTCCCTCCCTCCATCTTCTCCTCCTCCTCCCTCCCTCCATCTTCTCCTCCTCCTCCCTCCTCATCGCCAGCAGCTGGACCCCCACCTCCACAAACTCCTGGTGTTAGGTGATGTCATAATAGACCCATATTTGATAATAACTGGGTTTTGTTATATTGGCTGTATTTAGATTTACATTTACGTGCAGATGTATTATCACAAAACTGTTGTGGTTTGGGGTTTTTGTTTGGGGTTATTTTCCCGTTTGGCATTCCCTGTGTTTTTGTCTCGGTTTTCTCCCTAGTCTGGTGTTGTAGATCCTGTCTTTTTCCCCACTGTGTCTGTGTGTTCTGCTTCCTGTTTTGATAATTAGCTTCCTGTCTTGTCTTGTTTTTTCTAGCTTCACTTTGTTTAGGCTCGTTCGAGATGAACTGCGCCTCGCCTGTAAAGTGGACGAGAGCAGGCGGCAGCAGCGGGGGGGCGGTGACAAAAAGCTGCGGTACAGACGGACAGTTTCCAGCCGCCTTCAGACTGGACAGGAAGTGATGAAAACACTGTGGTGCGATTCCGATTTAATAAAATATAATCAGACCCACACATCAGCTGGTACACAGTCTCCAGTTGTTTTAATTATGACAGAGTAGCTGGCAAAGTGCTCTACATGCGATCTGTTGCTGATTTTAATTAACAACACACTGGAGATGATCCGTGATCTGCTCAGATTTAGTCTCTCTGACTTCTAAACGTCTCTATCAGCCACACAACATGTGTTCTGGACAGAATAAGTCTTTAAATCAGACAAATAGCAATTAAAATCCCTCCGATTCAAAAACGATAAAAAAGTTTATGTAAAACGTCATCATGTTGTAAACCAATCAGGTGTTAAATCAGCTGAGAAGCCGGCGTTTCCCAGCATGCTCTGGGTCCGCCTGGGTCCGCCTGGCTCTTGCAGTCGGTGAAAAGCAACTGCGCCGCCTGCGTCTCAGAACTGCCCCCCCTGGTCTCAGACCTGCGCCGCCTGCGTCTCAGAACTGCGGCCGCCTGGTCTCAGACCTGCCCCCCCTGGTCTCAGACCTGCGCCGCCTGCGTCTCAGAACTGCGGCCGCCTCGCTCTCGTGAGATTTCCGTTGCCCACGTGTGCATGACGTCAGAGCGAGTCGGGATCAAGTCGGACACAAATCTACCCAGCATGCACCGATCGCCGATCGCCGGTGATCGATTCTCCGCAGACCTGGCTCATCTCCAACGAGCCTACTGACTGATCGTCCTGCCCCGCCCTAATGTGATTCACCTGATGTGTCACCTGTTCCCCATTCCCTCGTTACCTTGTGTATTTAACCTCTCTGTTCCCTTTGTCTGGTGCTTGATCATTTTGTGCTGTAGCTGTTCCACGTCGAGTACCTCCTGCCTGTGAGTTTTCCCCGTCTGCGTTTTACTGCCTGTGGTCCTGCCCCCCCCCCCTGTGATCCTCTCCTTATTATCCCTCGTGAGTGTTCCTTCTGGAGTTTTTCCCGTTTGTTATCGCCATCCCCTGTGCCTGTTTTGGTTTTTGGAACTTTTGGATTTTTGCTTCTTTGTGTCACCAATAAAGCCGTGCTGAAGCTTCCTCCTGCCTGCTGCCTATTGCATTTGGGTCCTCACCTCACCCCCCCCCACCGTAACAAAAACGTTATCTTTTAATCTAGCATTTTAGACGTACAACGGTACACATGTTTTAAATACAGAGCACTGAGTCGAAGGAGTCTTAAAAAGTAAAAAAGAAACTCCCATTGTTTGTTTTGATTTTCTTGAAACTAAAGTATTGACATAAGCGTACTCTGCATCAATAGATGGCAGCATCAATTACCTCCACCAGGGATTGATTAGTTCTGCCTGGCAGCTTTAATTCCCCAAATGATCCATTACGGGGCCGGCAGACCCGTCCCGCGGACGAGCACCCATCGCACCAGGAACTCAACGTTAACTCAACTGGACTTTCAGGGAGGTAACCTGTGAGATTAATTGAAATGGACGATGTTCTGAAAAGATGGAAAAAAACAAAACAATTTTTTTGTATTTATATCCAGACAACAGCCTCACGCAACAAGAGTATTTTGTAATTAGGACATTTAACCAATATTTGAGATGTGTGACATAATCTCAGAAATTATTTTAAAAAAGACTAAATGTTTTGACTAAAACATGACTAAGATACCTTGAGTTCTCTTTTGACTAAAACTTGATAAGAATGATGAGACTTTTATTTATTTTTTTAACAAAAAAAAACGTATGTGAATGACTAAATATGACTAAAACTAACAAGGACATTTGGCTAAGACTAAATTAAAAACAGGTGAAAAAATTACCACTACTCCCCTGTGTTTTCTGACCGCGGTGAGACATCTGTAGCAGGAGACGTTAACACAGCATTTTGATATAGTTTTTAATGCCTGGGTTCGATTTTTCCCGCAAAGTCGCAAAATTATTTGCGGCAGGTACACGTCACGGTAACACATTCTGACGGGTCACAGATTTCTTTGTAACACCAGAAAAGCCTGAGTTAGAATTCGAAAGTGGAGGCTGAAAAAAAAAAACACTGCTGGGAGTCCGATTCTTTTGTGAAGTCGCGTTTTTTGTTATAAAAAGTTATTGACGTATTACACAATTTAGCCGTCTATATCTCCGTAGAGTTCCGTTCATTTTGCACTCGCCCGCTATCACCCCCCAGTAAAACTCTGGTAGAACTGCAACCAAATTTGGTACAATGGGGGTTAATGGGGAGTGAACAGGCTCTCCGTAGGGCTCTGCCGACACTAAAGCGAGTTGGGTTGCATTGTGGGTAATGTAGGCCCCGGGTTTTGACGACGAAGAAGAACGCATGGGTTAGCATGCAGCATGACAGAAACCAATCAACAGGTGGTTTTGTATTTTGGAACAACTGTACCTAATGACTGCTTTCTCCATCAATCAATCAGCTGTTTGATCTCTAAAATGTCACTAAAAGGTGAAAAATGTCGATCAGTGTTGCCAAACAGCCCAAGATGACGTCCTCAAATGTCTTGTTTTTGTCCACAACTCAAAGATATTCACTTTATTGTCACAAAAGGAGAGAAGAAACTAGAAAATATTCACATTTAACAATCCAAAATCAGACAATTTGGACCCTTTTTTCTCATAAAAAATGCCTCAAACCAATTAAATATCAAAATAGATGCCGATTAATTTAACAGTTGACAACTAACCCATTCATCTTTGCAGCTCCAATCTACAGTAAAAAGGTGCAATGAAGCAACAGCTTATGAGAGTTTATTAGTTTCTGTCTGGTCGTCCGACGCAAACCACTTATTCAAATTCATTTCTGTGCACACAGAGTCCCTGGGATCCCTTCAGTGTTTAAATACAACGTTGTTATTCAGTAAATCGTCATCATATTCATTTCCCTTTCTGCAATGAACAATCCCAGCATCCGTGGGTTTGGATTTCCTGCTGTCCCTTGAATGCCCCGTATGTGGTGCACGGGGAGCAGAGTGGCTCACATTTCATTACATTCTCTACATGAGTAAAACGACTCGGAGGCTCCCGCCTGCTTCCCCCCATGCTCCATGCTGTGTGTGTGTGTTGTGTGTGTGTGGTGTGTGTGTGTGTGTGTGTGTGTGTGGTGTGTGTGTGTGTGTGTGTGTGCGTGTGTGTGTGTGTGTGTGTGCACCCTCTCTCTCCCTTCCTCTTGCTCTCTCACAGAACCCGACAGTAACTGTCTAGATTTCAGGTTTTTCTCAAATGGATTTCTCCCACAGGTCGCTCGGGGGCTGCTCCATGAGCCACTGCTGCACCAAGAGATGGAGAGAAGTATGAAGGCATAAGAAGAGAGAAAGGAGGAGAGGAGGGGAGGGGGGGAGGGGGGGGGGGAGTCTCTGCAAGACATTTGACAGATATTTACATTTCGTGACAAACTGTGCTGCTATATTCGGGATCTTTTGGCAGCTCGGCTCATGTAACATTCATGCCAATAAACCACTAATGAATTGAATTCAATAGAGAGGGAGGCGCGGAATGATGCAGCGAAAAGATTGCCACACACACCACACACACACCACAACACACACACACACACACACACACACACACACACACACACACACACACACACACACACACACACACACACACCACACACACAACACACACACACCCGTGATTTCCCACCTTAACAACTGTCTCCAGCAGCTGGTCCATTCATGCTTAGACAAAAATAAGAAATCGGACCAATCGGGAGAGAGAGAGGGGGGAGGAGAGAGAGAGAGAGGAGAGGAGAGAGAGAGAGAAGAGAGAGAGAGAGAGAGAAGAGGAGAGAGAGAGAGTAGAGAGAGAGAGGAGGGAGGAGCAAGCGAGCAGCAGTCATGATTTGTGATGCGTTCACCACGGCAACATGTTCCCGCCTCGTCTACCGAACCCAGACGCATACTGAGAGCAGCGGCTGCAAACGGTTTCCATCTGAGTGTGGTGTGTGTGTGTGTGTGTGTGTGTGTGTGTGTGTGTGTGTGTGTGTGGTTTGTGTTTGGGGGGGGGGGGGGGGGGGGGGGGACCTTTCAATGGCAAATACACTCAGTCTTCGCCATCAACAGGTGCTGTTTGTTTTTCCTCTCTCTCCCTCCATCAGCCTGAGACTTTAAATACAGTCTGAAAACAGCCATGGTGGTGCACAATGTTCTGCTCCTGTATTGGCGTTTTGTTGTTATTAATATTATTCAAAGGTTGATTTACTAGTAAATGAGGCTGGAAATCTGATCGCCTCTCTGCTTTTTCTCTCATTTCTAACAACACATTCTCACTGACAGCGGGTCAAAAAGCGACGCTCAGTATTTAGCGTTGGTCGGGACTCTTGGCGCCACTTTTGGGCGATCTGGGTCGGGACGTACTGTACGTTTAAAGGACCCGCGGCACAAAACCGGGACAGTTAGGTTTAGGAAAAGATGGTGGGTGGGGGTTACAAAAGGTACGTTTCAGTGACACATTTTTTTTTTTCCTCTGGCTTTTAATTCTTACTGTGGTTAATCGTTATTCTTATAAAGAGGAATATAAAAAAAAAATCATCTATTGGAAATTGATGGCTCAAATAAAAAAAATTAAGAGACAAAAACTGTTGGCTAAGTTCCTCTGATTTTTATTCTGCATCACCGAAAACTCAACAAGACGTATGCAATATCGCCGCAACATCATACGTTTCAGTGACACGCGGGACGAGAACGGGACGCGAACCCCCGTCTCCTGGGGGACGGTCCTGTGTGGTTCGATCCACCCAACACCCGAATTTTCGGCCTTTCCTATATATCAGAAATATGGATTTTGAGAAAAATAACATGGATGATTCCATACGTTGTTCAGGTAACATTAGTGATTACTTTCATCGAATTATTTGGGTGTTTTATTAAACCTTTTAGCATTTGAATTCTTTTTCTTTTGGTTTCAAAACAGTATCTGGACTAAACTTTGACATCTACCCATCTGTGATCCAGGCAAAATAATTCATAATTTCTGCCTTTTTAAGTAAAAACCTATGTCTAGTTTGATATAAATGAGGTTTGTTGACCATGAATTCCAAGAATAAGTGTAAAACTATTGTTGTCATTAATCCAGATCAGGTTTTTAAAAAAGCGCCAAAACCCATGGAGAAGTGACAAATAAATCCGAAAAAGTGACAAAAACATCAGAAAAGCACAAAGAAAAAGTTCATTTTCAATTTTGATCAGGAAGGACAAGTTCATGGTTAACGGGAAGACAACACGAGGGTTAAAGTACACCGATTGTTTGAGATAAATAAAAAACCAAACAAGCCGGAGTTTTTTTCGATGATAATCTGCCGAGTCTCACACAATGTGTGTTACTGCTAGATGAGAGGGGGATACGCAGTGCAGAAGTCCCGTTGTAACGGGACACCAAGGTTTATTTTTGTATTCAGCCCGCAGGCACAGGTGGGCGTGAGGGGACACGCCCCAAAACAACAATCAACCTGGAGAACCAGCCGTCAATGGCGACCGGCTGAAAGGAGGTGCAGCGGGCTCAGACCGGAGATTTCTAAAAACGGCCTCGTACAACAGACACCGACAGCACAATGACTGAATCTCGTGCCGTTTGAAAACGATGCTTGTTTCAGAAAGGTTGACAAAAAGCAAACTATCCAATTCGGATAAATATAATTATCGTGGCACGCTGACTGGGCCCCAGTTCTGGGAAGAAGAATTTAAAAAAAAGGCATGGGATAGGTTTAGCCTTTTCTGGAATAGCCTGCCAGAAACCATTAGTCTGTGGATGTTTTTAAGACGCACCTTAAGGGTTAGGGTCCGTGTTTAATCGTTATTCTTTCCTTTTATTTTATGTACAGTATATAGTGGTGCTCATAAGTTTACATACCCATGCTAAAGTTGACTAAAAAGAGGAATAGAAAAAAATCATCTATTGGAAATTGATTCCTCAAATAAAAAAATTAGGAAAAATCCAACCTTCAAGGACATCAATTTTCTTTGTGAAAGAATAATGTAGCGTAAAAAAATAAATAGTCTTTCTTAAAATACAGGGGCATAAGTATACACACCCCTAAAATGAACCCCCCCCCCCGTTTGATTATGGTCCTTTCAGGGGCCGTGGTGGTGGAGTTTAGCCAGAAAAAGTGAGCATCATACGGCGATTACAGTTAAGTTTAGGACAAAGATCGTGGTTCGGATTATATCTATCTATCTATCTATCTATCTATCTATCTATATATATATATATATATATATATATATATATATATGTATGTGTGTGTTGTTGTGTGTGTGTGTGTCCCTTGTTTCTACTTGAATCGTGTTGTATATCCACTATATCTATGTATATATGTGTGTTTTATGCTTGTATACATGTTTTCATCTTTGTGAGGCCCCTTGGTGCAAACTAGTTTGCTTTTCAATTGCTAAATAAATTAAAGATGAAATAACAATTAACACCATCTTAATTCCATAATAATAATATAATAATAATTACTTCTTGCTGCTCTAACACTGCCAATTTCTCCATTGTGGGACTAATAAAGATCTTATCTTCCTTTGCTACAACCACAACAAGGGTGCAATAAATAATGTGTTATATTATTTTTATGTTTTATTCATTATCATTAACTGATTATTGTCGTAATTGCTGCTTGAACAAAGGAGCTATGGGAGCGATTTAGTCTCAGAGGGGTCTGGATGGCAGAGGAAGCATTCAGAAAGCAAGTAGCAACACAAAATAAAAATACTCCATGACCAGGAAAACTCATGCAATGACATTATCAGCACGTCCTTTACAAATAACGGCTTAATTCAGTGTTGATGTAGCAAGACAACACAGGTAAAAATCTAACCAAAATTTAAAATAATCCTCAGTCATTAAGTAAATGCATCTCTCTCTCTCCCTTCTTTATGTCGTCATGTCTCCAGCTTAGGGAACGAAAGCCAGGTGTGTTGTGTGTGGTGTGTGTGTGTGGTGGTGTGTGTGTGGTGTGTGTGGTGTGTGTGTGTTTGTGTGTGTGGTGTGTGTGTGTGTGTGTGTGTGTGTGAGTGTGTGTATGTGTGACATGTGTGTAAAAACCCGGATGTTGGAAAAGCAGAAGGGAACTGAAAAGCCGACCCAGTCAGGGCGCAGGCATCTGCAGAGATACAAACCCACACAAACCGTTAAGACAAACACACACCTCTGCATTGGGGTGATGATATATTTATTTAAGTATGTATGTATGTATGTAATGTATGTATGTGTGGTGTGTGTGTGTGTGTGTGGTATCTTTTTACTCTATGGGTTACTTGGAGAAGATTGGCTCCAACATAGTTTCCTTGTAAACGCAACAGTGACATAAAGATCCATCAATCAATAAGATAAAAACAAAAAGGGATATGACAGGAGATTCAGAGGTGCGAATAAAATGCAACAAATGTCATTGGTAGGGCTCAAACTGGAATTGCGATAACTTTTTGATTGATTAATAAGTGTAATAACTGTATAAAAAAAAAAAAAAAAAAATTCCACCTTCTTTCTCCTTCACCTGCAGCAGCGTGAGACAGCAGAAAGCAGAGAGAGATACCGGCAGCGTTAAGTCTGCTTGTAGCTGGGGGGGCAGGGGGGTGGATTAGCCGTGCTAGCTGCCGTTAGCAGCTAAATCTGCCCATCTAAAGCTGTCCTCCATCAGAAGGGAATGAAGCCGGGCGGGAAATCAATTTCCTATGGCCCCGTGGCAAGGTTGCCTGGCAGCCGCCGCTCTGATTAAACCAGCCGAAGGTTAAAGGAACAGGAGCCTTGTTAGCATGAATGACTGCTTGGTATCTGCTGTTGGGTTTTTTGTCATATTGATTCATTCCTCTCATCACCACTTCATGTCAAGGCGGTTGTTTGGCTATCAAGATTGAAGAACATTAGCAATGACTTGAAAAGTCTGGACTTTCAAAACTTTCAGGTTTGGACATGCAACTCTTTAGGTTGAATTATGAATAGGCTACAAAAGGTTAACATTGGGGTTAGACTATATCTAGTGTTAGACCTAGATTAGTCCCTCCTCCATAGCGCTGCGGAGGAGGGTCTGGCTACTCCACAGAGCGTTCTAGGATGGGACAAAAACGTGCTCTGGTTTATTGACATTTCTTTACACCAATCACAATTGTCTTGGGAGACGTCAAGCTCCGGACGGAGCCACGGCGCCGCTTCAAAATAGTCTCGAGAAGGAACTTGGTTTTGGGTTTGGGAAAATGTCTACTTCAAGTTTGTTTTAGCGTTTCAACAGAAAAACTCAGATTGGACAGATGGTTAGCTAGCTGTCTGGATTTACCTGCAGAGTTGAGGACCAGGTAACCAGAGTCCTCAGATTGGACAGATAGTCTAGTGCTGTTTTGGATTACCCTGCAGAGATCTGAGGACCAGGTAACCAGGTCCTCAGATTGGACAGATAGTCTAGCTAGCTGTCTGGGATTTTCCCTGCAAGATCTGAGGACCAGGTAACCATAGTCCTCAGAAACCACCGGAGGTTAGAATTACAACACAAAGAAAGAGGAAATTCGGCTGAAAAGAGAGACATCTGGAAGTGGAACGTCCGGGATTGTGCGCTTTAGACTTCGTGTGTAAGCTCTAACCTGTTAACATGAGCCGAAATAAAAATGGACATGCCACGCAGGCGGTGTGCAGGAGCCCTTAGTCTATAGCTTATCTGTTTTATTGCTGAAGGAGCGACAGATAAGCTGCTGTGGAGGAGGCCAGAGGTGGAGGAGGACGCCTCCTTCAACGGGGGAGCTGTGCCTCCTCTCCGTCACACCAGAGCAGATTAGCAACGCACTGCAGCACTGCAGCCAATAGAGATAACAGAGAGGGCTTGAGGGGAGACACAGGGAGACAGACAGGAGATCCTTCATGGCCAAAAGTATGTGGACGCCCGAGCATTATGGCCATGTGACTAGTGAATGGAATGAATGAATCAGGGATAGAGCGATTATTGGCCCTGGCTGATTACTGTCATGTCATGTTGATCAAAAGAGCAACAGCAACTGGAAGTGCTCCAGTGACTGATGGATGGATAAAAAGATGGAGATGGAGGAGTCGTGTATTCCCCGAGCAGGGGGTCCACTGAAGGGTATGTGACGACAGACTGAGCTGACGGAGAAGCTCAGACAGGAAACACAAACATCAATGTGTGTTAGTGTGTCCAAATGTTGCTTCAACAACATGTTGCTTCAACATAGGGACACACACAAACACACACATACATTGTAACCGGGGCGTCCAGGGACCCTCCTCCAGAAGATTTTGAGCGTCAAACACTTTATCATGCAACAGTTTCTGCCTTTTCTGCATCAATTTATGGAGCAAATGTCTTTAATAATTCTCCTGTATTGTTCAAAACTTTCTGCATATTCAAACCATCACACGCGAGGTCTGAAATTGTCAGGAAACCTATAGTAAACAGATAAGAAAAAACACAGACAAGTCTGGTCTGGCCTCTTCTGTAACCTGTTTTGGGGGTTTATTTTTCCCAATTTCTTTTTAATCAATTTTTTCTGAATATTTGGGGGGTTCACTTACGCAACACACTGATGCGTAGCTGCAATCGAAGCCCAAAAGGAGTAAAAAGAAACTGTTGCAATCTGGGGAAAGGCGGTGGCTGTTTATTCACACTTCTGACAGAACTACATTATACTACCATTAAATCGGATTCTTCTGGCAGATGTGGACCACTGCATCCCCCCCCCCCAATACACACACACACCACCACCGTCTCCATTAGCGTCCCACCCAGAGAGCCCAAGCCGGCCCTTTCATCTCCATCAATCTTTCATGCCGTCTGAAACAGTACTAGGAACAAATCCCCGTCGACAGAGCCTTGCCCTCATACTGCTGCTGGGGGGGCGACGGGGGGGCGACGGGTTCATGAACACACCAGAGACCTTTCACCACTCTCTCTCTCTCTCTCTGACAGTCTGACCTACTGCGAGTCTCCCCCTCTGTCCTCGGCGTCTCTACCTTTATGCTGCCGTCTCTTTCATCCTCTATTTGATCTCCAGAGTGTGTGCTTCTCCGTCTGGCCTCGATGTCCACGCCCATCCACACCACACAAACATCAAGCTGCACCCGAGCCCTTCGCGTTTCCACGCATACGTGCAGGAATGAATACACCTTTGTGGTGCTGTGAATCCATTTTTTTCAAATATGTAAAGTGTATACGTATTACCTAAAAAAGACATTCTTATATCTTCTAAGTCTTTGTAAGTAAACGTGTGTGACACCGAACATGACCTGAAAGCCAGAACTGCAACTGAGGAAGTACACACTTTGCAAATCAGGTGTCAGCTGTAATAAATCACTCAACAGGAAACACACACACACACACACACACACACACACGCACACACAACACACAAGCCGACCATTGGGAGTTCTTATCTGTGACTGTCAGTCTGTGAGTGTGATGGGAGGAAAGGGCAGTCGAAAAAATGCGAGGCTGAAGGTGCTGCGCGTGCATGTGTGTGCGCGCGCGTGTGTGTGTGTGTGTGTGTGGTGTGTGTGTGTGTGTGTGTGTGTGTGTGTGCGTGCGTGCGTGCGTGCGTGCATTTCCTGTTGAGCCTCCTGCAGTTCATTATCCACCCATTAGGTTACAAATTAAAGGGTGCCTTATTAGAAAAGTGGTACCACCTTGGCTTTATTTGTACTAAAGCCGCAACTGACGATTATTTACATCATCTTTAATTTGCAGATCATTTCCTCTTTTGGTCAGTTAATCAGAAAACAGTGAAAAACACCCGGCTGGCACTTTGACATGTCTTGTTTTGACCGACAAACTAGCCAAAAATACAAAAGCATTTTCTTTAACAATGGCGCCTGGCAAAGAAAGGCATAAAGTCAGGACATCTGAGAAACTGGAATCCGCAAAAGATTGGTGAGAAAATCATTAATATTATTATCAGTTTTTCAAAATGGATGCCGTCAATTGAATAATTGCTGCAGCTCTGATTTGTTCCAGTGCAAAAACAGCACCTATTAACTTGTTTTGATCAAGAAAGCGATTTAGCAGCAACGCTCTGTTTACAGTGAACAGTGATCTTAAAGCTAATAACTTGTTGATATATTAATATTATAATTCCATCCAGTTACCTCCAGAGAAAGCAGCTCCCTGTCGTCTCTCCGTCGTCTCTCTGACTGCCCTGCAGACTGTGTGAAGCCCCCCCCATCCCCCCCTCCATCTCCATAATTCAGGTGTGTGTGATTTAGACCCGCTGCATTATTAAACCTTGGCACAGTTGCAGTGGCCGTCTGCACCCCCCCCCCACACACACACACACACCTCCCCACTGATCCAAATCTGTCACTTCACCTCACACTCGTTCAGGGTGACAGGGCCCTTCTGTCCCAGCCCACACACACACACACACACACACACACACCACACACACACACACACACATCACACTCACGGAGACACATCAACTGATAATCTGTAACCTCGGTGCTTTCTAGGACATTGCTCCACCTCCATCCTGGCAGGCTGCCCAGTTAAAGTGTTGAAAAGCTCTAAAAAAAAAAAAAAAAAATAACATTAACAAAAAAACAACATTAAAACGTAAACATTAAAAACTCGGCTGACCTGAGCTCAGCGTTTCATATTTAAAGAGCAAATAAGGCCGATGTGTACACGGTGACACTCTGACTCTCGAGATCAGAATCAGCTTTATTCGCACAGGTAAGAGGACACATACGAGGAGTTTTTCTTTGGAGCATCGTTGCTCACACTGTGCTCACACATACAAAACAACCAAAACAGCAATATACACACTAATATATACACACAATATATACACAATATATACACACTCTAAACGGAAACAATATCGAGGCAGATAGCAATCACGTGAGAATCCCTGATCCGACCAAGTCCACCAGGTGATGCAAAACCGGGAAAAAAGGGATTCTGTGATCACAGGAACTACCGGGCCCCCCATGAATGCTGGCATCAGTCTGGGGTTGGCCCCAGCCGGGCCCTTTGTCGAAAAAAAAAAAAAAAAAAAAAGACACTTGACACCGGGCTCAACAATTTTTGGGGGAGACCCTGAGGGCTGTACAGTAGATGTGTCTCATCTCATCATGTTTAGGGCAGTGATGGGGGGGGGTGGGGGGGGGGGGGGGGGGTCTGGGCTCACCAATGTAGAACAAGTGCACCTATACTAACCGGAGAGTGAGGGAGTTATCAGTGATGTCAGTGGGAAAGGACGAGCCTTCGTCCCTGACCTCTGACCTCTGACCTCTGACGGAGAAGGATAGAGGGAGCAGGCTGGCAGAGGTTGCCAGAGAGTCCGGGGATCACTGTTTCTGCTAAAAGAAAGATGTAACCTGCCTTTTTCTTTCCTCTTCTGGACTTCCTGTGTTTGGGTTGGCTACTGGATCAACCCCCCCCCTCCCCACCCTCCCCCCCTCGCTCACTTCTCCTCTTTCCTTTCCTTTGGCATTCCTTCCTCTTTCCTATTTAAAAACTCTCCTCATTCCTTCTCTTCATGTTTCTCACATTCCATCCCGTTGCACCCTTTATACAACTCCTTTTGACTTGTTTTCATCGTATGTGCATCAAACCCCCCCCCCCCCCCCACTATCCCCCCCCCTCCCTCCCTCCCTCCCTCCAGTGCTTCCATGTATGGGCAGTGTGCTCCAAGTTAAATCTCCTTATTCTCCCAGAAAAAGTTAACACACAGTCAAGTTTCCCTAGATTTAAGGTAGATGTGTGTGTGTGTGTGTGTGTGTGGTGTGTGTGTGGTGTGTGTGTGTGTGGTGTGTGTGTGCGTGCATCCTTACAACAAACACATTCTGTCTCAAAGTCTTTGAGGAACGCAAAAGCCAGGTAACAAATCACAGGAAGATAAAAAGGAACAACTCATCCATGGGAGGACGCCTGGAAAAAACCAGCCGAGCTGCAGTCTTTCCAGACCGCACGGTTTAGCGTCTGACATCCTAAATATAACTCTGGTACAGTCTCAAACAAGTGTGTGTGCTGTTCCTGTGAGTATCAAAATGAATTGGAGAAGTGGTTGTGCAGTTCTTGAGGCTTTGTGGTCCCCGTTGTGCGCCTGTACTACACACTGTAATCACAGAGTCCCAGTTTCACCCTGTGTTGTTGCGGGACATCTCCCTGCATCTGTCCCAGTGCTGTCCCTGGGTTTGTGGAAGACTCGGGCGCCATGACGTACCGTGACTTTGCGTGAACACACGCCGCCATTTCTTAAGCCAAGTGGCGTGTTATCTGTACGCATTTTCAAAGATCCGCGTGTACGTCTACGGTGTACACAGCGGGCAACTTGGCGTGTGTATGTGTGCGTGTGGGCGTGTATGTGTGCGTGTATGTGTGTGTGTGTGTGTGCGTGTGTGTGTGTGTGTGTGTGTGTGTGTGTGCGTGTATGTGTGCGTGCATGTATGCGTGTGTGCGTGTGTGCGTGTATGTGTGCGTGTGTGCGTGTATGTGTGCGTGTATGTGTGCGTGCATGCGTTTTTGTCTAACAGGCTCCTGCCGGGACTGACAGGTGAGGATGAGGAGGGACGAGGAAGAGCACATGGGGGAGCTCATAAAACCGTTTTGTCCTCTCTTCCAACCCTTAAATCTCTCAAAAAAACATCCTAAATATTTAACTGAGAACATCAATTGAAACATAATGTTTGAAGTAAAACGCGTTTTAAAGATTCAGATCCTTCAGGCCTTAGACCCCTTTCTAGAAATCATGGATTCTTTACATGGAATTAGGTTAAAACGTGCAGAACCTTTTAGATGGAAACCTTAGCTCGTCTATCAGATAACAGTGTGCTGCTGAGGAAACACACACTCACAAGTACACACACACACACACATCACTAACATACATGTTACTTCGACAGGAGGGGGGGGGGGCATATGGTTTCCTGTGTTTCAGGCGACAGTTAGAAAGCACGTGTTGTTGACAGCACGCAATAAATAATGCAAGTTTTTTTTCCACAAGCATATGTTTCCAATATGTGTGTGTGGGCCTTGGGGGGGGGGGGGGGGGGGATTTCGGATATGTATCCCAACATGCACACTATACCTGCGTGCTGATTGGCTAAAAGCGTTGTAACTGGAGGATCAGGCTTGTGTTGGTGTTGCCGTCTGAGAGACGTATGTAATCAGAAATGTGTTTTTAAAAAACCAGCCACAGTAACTTGCCAGTAATTAGGTTACCTTGCAAACATCAACACTTTCATTTGAGCCACTGAGCAGATGCTTTCTTCCAGAACTGTTTTCAATATGAAGGAGGTAGAACATTAGAGCATTGGTTTCCTTGCTCAAAGGAACGCTGGCAAGAAGAAAATGTGACTTTTTTCACACTGATCAACAGAAAGACACTTAAAGAAAAACTACACTTCTTTACTTTAGGTTAGATTCCGACAACAAGTCCAACAAAACACGGGTCGTTTGTACCGCAAATTCAAAATATGCAGTAAATCACTGTAAATGAAATGTTAATACCCATAATGCAATGTTTATTACAGTAATTAACCGGAAAAGAAAATGATGGTATTTTTTCTGGGCATTTTGTGGTAAGTAACTGTAGAAACTACAGCAGAGTCTAATACGACCCACAGGAGCTATTTAAAGGTACAGTGCGTAGTTTCGGTCTCCCCCATGAGCAATTCTAAGTGATGACAACAACACTGTCGGCTTGTCCACATGATACAAGCCTTCTGTGAACTCGTACCCCCCCCCCCCCCCCCCCACCCCACCTCCACACAGTTGCTAGTAGCCAAGGAGGACACTGAGGATTAGCCCTCCTGGTGTCTTCGGGTAAATTTGACCCCTTTTCAAAAAGTTTCTATATCAGAAATTTGGGTTTCTTTCAAATAAATTGTCCAAAAAAGTAACATGGATGGTTCCCAACAACGTTCCTCACAAGTTAAATAAATAATCAGTTCACCACTTTCACTGAAGTTGGCTGTTTTTTTTTGTCAATTGTTTAGCATTTGGAGAAAAAAAATAATTGATGAAAGCGCTGGTATGTGAAAAATGTCAAAAAAGACAAACGTCAACAAAGGGGCTGAAATGTGAACAAATGTAAATAAAAAAGTGACTAAAATGTGAAAAAAGCTTCACAAAAAAAAAGAAAAATAGGGGTAAAACCCCACAACAATTTTCTCAAAAGAAGTCGACTAACGTCGAAAAAATGACAAAAACATAGGGGGAAAGACACAAAAGGATAAAAAAAAAAAGACAACCAAAATGTTGAGGAGAGCTTTTTCTTTTGAAATTTTGACTCAGAAAAACAAAACCAAATTGCAGGTCGGCGGGTTAAAAACCATCGGACATCAGGCGTGATTTGACTTTCCGTTACGCAAGTGACGGGAAACGTAACTTTCCTTAAGTAAACAAAAATTTGTCGGACTCAAACTCCTTTACACACACACACACACACAACACACACACACACACACACACACACACACACACACACACACACACACACACAGCCCCACACGCCCCCTTCAGGAACCAACTCGCTACAATAACAAGGTCAGGATGGAGTTTTTCACCCTATCGTCATGGCTGAGCCGGCTAAAAAGAAAGAAGCAGAAAGATAGGAAAGCGTTGTCAGAGGAACGAGGAGCGAGGAGTCAGACACAAGCAAACATAGGAGCTGCCAAATATCAATTCTAAAGCTATAGGGGGGGGGCCGTATAGAGAAACCTGCGAGCAAAAAGTGATTTCTAAAACTGCGTACCGCCCCTTTAAATAATCCCGATTATGTTTTTTTCATAAGTGAGCAGCCCTACTTGCCACCACCGAGCATGGGGATTCACCTCCCGGTGATAAATAAAGACTTATCATTCCTTATCTCATTCCATTAGGATTTATAGCCCACTCCTACTGCAGCTTGTTTTCGTCCTCCGTCCTCCGTCCTCCGTCCTCCGTCCACCAGCCTACGCATCAGCGCCGCTCAGAGAGAAGCTGGACACACGTGGAGCGCTTGTAATTAAGTCTAGTGTCTGGAAGGCTCCTCTCACCTGCTGCCCCGCTAAGCACTGCTGACACTCACTGGGGCCGGCCAATACTTCATTACTTCATTACTTCATTACTTCATTACTTCATTACTTCATTACTTCATTACTTCGTTAGGGCCTAAGTGAAAAAGAATCAATAGCAGCTTGCAGAGCAGTCAAGTCTGTCCGGAGTCCGCCTGGTGTCTTCGTCAGGCATCAATCACAGACAGACAGACAGACAGACAGACAGACAGGACAGACAGACAGAAGACAGACAGACAGACAGAGAGACAGGACAGACAGACAGAGACAGACAGACAGCAGACCGGCAGACAGACAGACAGGAGGACAGACAGACAGAGAGACAGGACAGAGACGAAGCAGACAGACAGCAGACAGCAGAGACAGACGACAGACAGACAGACAGAAGACAGACAGACAGACAGACAGCGACAGAACAGAGAGACAGACAGACAAAAGACAGACAGACAGGCAGACAGAACAGACAGACAGACAGACAGACAGGACAGACGACAGACAGAGAGAGACAGACAGACAGAAGACAGACAGACAGGACAGAGAGGAAAGAGACGAGAAGACAGCAGACAGACAGAGACAGGACAGGCAACGAGACAGACAGACAGGAACAGAAGACAGAGAACGAGGACAGACAAGAGAGCAGACAAGCACAGACAGGACAGACAGAGCAGACAGACAAGACAGACAGAGAGACAAGACAGACAGACAGACAGAAGAGCAGACAGACAGACAGACAGCGACAGAGCAAGACGACGACAGACAGACAGACAGACAGGCAGACAGACAGGCAGACAGAGACGACAGACAGACGACAGACAGAGAGACAGACAGACAGACAGACAGAAGACAGAGAGACAGACAGACAGACAGACGAGACAGAGCAGCAGACAGACAGACAGAGACAGGCAGACAGACAGAAGACAACAGAGCAGAGAGACGAGGACAAGAGAGACAGACAGACAGGCAGACAGACAGACAGACAAGACAGGCAGACAGACAGGCAGACAGAAGACAGACAGACAGAGCAGGAAAGACAACAGACAGACAGCACAGACAGAGAGACGACAGACAGACAGACACAGACAGAGACAGGACAAAGAAGCGAGACAGCAGGGACAGAAGACAGAGCAAGACAGGAGACAGCAGACAGAGACAGACAGACAGAAGCCAGCAGACAGCACAGACAGACAAGACAGACAGACAGGCAGACAGAGAGGACAGACAGACAGCGACGAGACGACAGAGACAGACAGACAGACGAGCCACAGACAGACAGCAGACGGACAGACAGCGAGCGCAGACAGACAGACAGACAGAGCAGAAGACAGCAAGACAGAGCAGACAGAGCAGCAGAAGACACAGACAGAACAGACAGACAGACAGCAGACAGACCAGACAGAGAGACGAGACAGAGCAGACAGACAGACAGAGACAGACACAGACAGCGACAGACAGAGAGACAGAAGCAGACAAGAGACAGACAGACAGAGCAGACAGACAACAGACAGACAGAAGGCAGACAGGCAGAAGGACAGGACAGGCAGACAGACAGAGAGAAAGCAGACTGCTGATAGAAGCGATGTGCAGCCGCCACTTTTGTGATGACATTAACAAAAGTGGGTCTGCTTCACTGGAAGCTGAGACATCCAGCGTGTGAAGAAGTGACGCTGAGCTCTCAGTGTGGGAGAGATAACATCCTAAATCTCTATCACACATCGGGAATATCGACACAGCTGAAGTACAGTAGGAGGATTGTTTAGTGCGGAACAAAATCTTACAGAGAGTTGTGCACGGTTACAACTCAACCAGACGTCAATGCACGTACAACAATTTCTTTTAAATGCAAAGACAAAAAGCCACTTATTGTCATGTTTACAACATTAGCCTTACGTGAAGAAAGGGTGTTTTTTTGTCTTCTTCTTCTTTTTGATTTAACAAACTCTCATATAAACTCATTATATACACTAGGGATGCATGATGTATCGGCTCAATATTGTTAGCAAGACGCCTCCCGATACGATATCGCCACAATACTTATGCCTCGATACAATATTATCGCGATTTTAAACACATTGCAATTTTCTGCGATATGTTGCAAGTTATAACCTTTTTTCCGACTTCTAATTTTTGTCCAATCTTAAACGACGTCCCCAAAAAGAAACTTTGTCAACATCTGTTTTATCTAAAAAGAAACATTTCTCTTTTTGTTCATCTCACTTCACTGTTATTGCTGCCAAATGGGACAAACTGACCGACACATATATAATAAAAGATACTTGGCGCCGGTGTATCGATACAGTATTGACACTGAAAATATTGCGATACTCTGCTGTAATCGATCCCCCCCCTCCCCCCCCCACCCCTAATCCGCAATATTATACTGAAAGTGTCGCATATACGTATGCAGTATTTTGTTTATTTAGTGGAGAAAGAGTTGTAATGGTCATGTTTCATTGGTCCAGTCCACTGTGGGACAAACACTACGGAGCGTACCACGTGACGCGTGTGCACGTTTCCACGGAGCGACAGTGGAAGTGAAGAAATGGAAAGAGACAAAAAAAAAAAAAGGAAATGAATCAGAGAAGGGAAAAAAAACAGACAACAGAAAAGACGCAGGTTCAAGTCCCATTGCGGACCAAAGTAAGGAGTATGGATTGGTGGCTGGAGACATGCCACTTCACCCCCTGGGCACTGCCAGGTGCTCTTGAGCAAGGCACTGTGCCCCCCCCCCCCCCCCCAACCGCTCAGGGTGCTGGTCCAGCTGGCAGCCCACTCACTCTGACATCTCTCCATTTGTGCATTTATAGGTCCTGTGCGTGTGTGTGTGTGTGTGTGTGGGTGTGTGTGTGCGCGTGTGTGTGTGTGTGTGTGCGTGTGTGTGCGTGTGTGTGCGTGTGTGTGCGTGTGCGTGTGTGTGTGTATTTCAGGCCTGTGTGTGATTACTAACAAAGTCTACACAGAGGGTAAATTGTAATTTCCCCACTGGGAATCAATAAATAGTACAAATTAAATTAAAAGAAAGAACACCAAAATAACAGATAGTACTAGAAAGCCTTTACTGTCATTATACACAAGTGCAGTACCTGGGCCATGTGCAATGAGGTTGGAGAAAACGAGGGTTGCTCAGGGAGAAGACAAAATAAGAGATGGAAGAGGAAACTTTAGTAGCCAAAAGTAATCCCATCGCACATCCACTTCTCACTTTTTTTGGAGTTTGGAGCCGGACATTTTGAATATTTGTCATCCGTGACCGGCCCCTACGGCTAAGTATATCCTGTCAGTCTCTGTGTGCACTATACTGTTGTGAATCTATTTTGATGCGTTTTTTCCCCGTGACTTTTGTGATTCAACACATGTTTAACGATTTCAAAATGAATATCGCAAAATGTCACATTTTGTCATTATTATCGTGCAACCCTAGTATACGCACACAGGTAACGTGGAACCAGCCCGAGCAGGGAGCACATTCATTATACAAATCCCTGCTTGGGTGCGTTATGTCCCACCGTTTTTTTTTTTAATTTCTGTAGAAAGATTAAATATCTCAGTGATCTCATTACATAAACAAGCCCCATCAGCATTGTCCAGAGGAAGTGGAGCCCTCCCTGTCCATTGTTCCCTCCCTCTTCACCGATGACACCATCCTTTCACACAGAGACTTTCCTCCATTAAAAAGACCATGCAGAGCACCAAGAGTAATGCCTGTGTCCCAGAGAGGGAGCGTCCCAGCTTATAAAGGAAGTAAATAGAGGATTGTGTTGTAGGACAGGTGATCGCTTTGACTCCACCCTCCACAGAAAGGAAAGTACACAGAACATTAAAAACAACTCGGACTGGAAGAAGCGTTGCCAGGGAACAGAATCCGGGAGGCAACTTAACTTCCTTCGGTTGTTAAGTTTCTCATGGCAAAAAAAACACATTTAGTAGTGTATAAAGGGAGACAGTGTAAAAGCTTTACGGCCCTAACAGATCAAAGATTAAAATCATGGGATTAAATTTGCATTAGGTGAGGAGAACAGTAAAGTCCTATAAAGTTTTACATATTCATGAAACCGCTTCTATGTCAGCTGTCGTCCAGATGAATAAGACCGGGTGTTGAAGCCATTTCTATGGCAATAATCTTTTGAGTTTATTTTTGTAATGCCTGACAAAACCTGTGTTGAAAATAGAACGTAGAAATTGGAGTTTCCCAGTGACCTGGAATGATGTAATTTGATTGGCTGCCAGATGTCGTGTAAAAAGAAATAGTGCCCCCCAAAAACAGCCAGAAGCCACTGGAATTACAGTTAATTTATAAGAAAAGTAAAGGTCCTAAGTTTTTTTTTGTATTTTATGTTTTATGACGTTTTTTAAGTGAACAATCAAACGAAGAACTTTGGGATTCAAGACTTTTATTTGCTGACGTTTTGTGTTGCTTGTGGCACGCACACCGGGGAAACATTTGAGCGATAACGTCTCATTGTCTTATCTTTTTATTTGTGTGTTTGAGGGAGGTTTCTGACAGCAGTGGATGGAGATGGAAAGAGAGGAGGTTAAAAGGAAGTGTTTGCACAGTGCAACAACACATATATTATATTAACCCCCATGTTGTCCTCATGTTGTCCTCATGTTGTCCTCATGTTGTCCTCATGTTGTCCTCATGCTGTCCTCATGCTGTCCTCATGCTGTCCTATATCAATTTTCTTTTTATGTATACATGATTGATTCCACACAACGCTCTTTGGCAAGTACAAATCTCTACTTTCATTAATTTTGGGGCGTCTTATTCAATTTTATAGCATTTGAAAAACAAATTGAAGTGTTTTTGAAATAGTAGTGAGTAAAAGTTGACATATTCCAGTCTGTGATTATCATCAACATCCATTCCTTTAATTTTAGTCTCAATAATTCCTAATTTCTGCTTTTCTAACTGAAACATTAGGTATAATTTCTTATAAATGAGTTTTATTGACCATAAGTTCCAAAAATAACTGTGAAACTAAAGTTAATAAGTTAGTGTTACGTAGTGTTAAAAGTAATTAAAAAAGTTAAAAACATCGATAAAAAGCGTCAACAAATGTTTTGATTTTCACTTTTGACGAGAAGACGACACGAGGTTAAAAAAAAAAGAATGTAAATACAACATCAAGGTTTATAATGATAAAATACGCCTTCTTGTTCATCTGAAAATGAAATAAAAGGACATTTTGGCGCGCGCACACACACACACACACACACCACACACACCACACACACACACACACTAGGTATAATTTCCGAAAAATCAGCGGCGGTCATTCACAGTGATGGAAATCCAATTAATGCAACAGACTGGTTCAGCCATGAAATTGTGGTCAAATATTTCCCTCCAACGAAGTCAAAAATGACTCATTTTGGCTGAGTTTTCCCCCAGATAATAAAGAACAGAAAATAGCTTTAAATTGAATTATTTTTTAACTTGATCATCCAGTAATATGACTCGTGCATTACTGGTTACTTTTCCTCTGCACTGTATGTCTTGTTGCCATCCGACCTCCCCAAAACTGGAAGATGAAGACTTGAACCATTAGAAAGGATAACTGTGGACATGCGTGGCAAGCTTTTTGAGACAGATCGTCCAACCAAACTGAGATGAGAATAGACTGAAAGAGACTAAAGAGCTTTAAAACGCTGCAGAGCTGTGATTATCTTCTGTAGGTTTATTACATAGTACCAGGGATTTTTTTTTTTCCATAATGGAAAACCAAAAAAGTAGAGTCTAGCCGAGCAGGTACCATGTAATAGAAAAACACCAAAAGTGGCTTTTGATTCAAAGTTAAGGTCCATTGATGTAGGATTTAAGAACTCCATTTGTTTAGAGGTTTATCAGGACATGTACTGAACCATGAGCCCTCTTGCATCCTTTCCTGCTGGTTGGAGTTCAGGTCCCAGAGTGGGAGCTGGACCAGTTAAAGGCAGTTTGGTGCTGTTTTCAGGCAGGAGAGACTCTCACGGCAGGCTATAAACCAGCTGACCCAAGTCCAAAAATGGCTATCCTGTAATGGAGAAAAGATGCATTCCTTAAATGCTAAAGTACTCCTGGAACAATAGTGCATCTGTCTAAAGATAGCCCTGCAGCGCAGGCCTCCGAATCCACTCGGAGACCTCGTTGAAAAAGAGCAGGAATGTTCCAGACCGATGGGGTTATGTAAGACAGAAAAAAGAAAAAAAATCAGAATCGCTGAATATCATTCAGTTTAAACTTCAGTCGAGTGAAAGCCAATGTGGACACGTCTCTGAGACACAGCTGACACGGCTGATGCCCGGCGGCGGCTAAATGATTGCTCTCCGTGGAGTTCGGGGCCATTCAACACCCCTGCGAGCGTCGACACATCAATCGCAGCGGCGACCGTGGCGGCATTAATTAAAAAATAGGAATCTGAAATAAATTATTGCTGCTCTGGGTCACGGCGTAACCCATATTGCACACACCGAGGCCACCAGAGAGGGAATTAGCACTCAGTTAATTATGATACACTGATACGCATGTGTCCTGTGGGAAAGAGAAAAATCAACAAAGTGCACAAGGACCGCGGTGGAAAACCCCTCGAGGTCAACCGGATCTACACGGTTCATCTTAAATGGCCGACAGTGACATAAGTAATAGTAATTTAATAGTAAGTCTAGTAATTTGTTTTTTAACCCTTACTTAACCAGGAAGTATGTGTGTGCGCTTAACGTGTACATTGTGAATGCAAGGCTGTAAGCAGGAAGTGAACATTGGTGTGTTGTGTGTGGTGTGTGGGTGTGTGTTGTGGGTGTGGTGTGGTGTGGGGGGGGGGGGGGGGGGGGGAATCTAGCAACGCTGCTTAGACAAACCACAGGTAGTGTTAGAATTGCAGCAGGCCGCACGTAATAGGCCACTAGAAGCAGTTATACTAGTAGTATTAGTATTACTATATTAGTAATACCAATCACTGATTTTAGTTAGGATTATAATACAAATTTGATTATTCGGTGCGTGTGAGTGACAGCCCGGGTCAACGAGCTTGTTACGTTACGCCACAGATGTCCACAAGTCATTTATTTGGAAGTCCAAGTCGAGTCTCAAGTCTTTGAGCTCTCGATCTGTCCCTAACCCTGTAAAATATTATGAATTCAAAGCATGTCCTGTAGCTACCATGCATACAATACAGTATCAAAATCAGCTGTAGGATAACTTTTGGGGGGTCTACTTAACACATCCCTCCAGCCCTCGGACCTGGTGACATATCAACCTAAGTCTGTCACATCATATGGACCCAACTAGAAAGATCCAACGTGCCTTTTCCCAGCATTAGCACAACAACTTTGCGATGGTTAGCCGAATAACGAGTGGCAGTGGCTCAGTGGTAGAGTGGCTCCCTGCCAATCAGAAGGTTGGTAGTTCGATCCCTGGCCCTGCAGTACCTGTACAATAACCATGGTGAATGGTGTAAAAGCTATGTGTGTACTACGCAAAAGCGCTTTGAGTAGTCTTTAAGAACAGTCCATTATGCAACATATGCTAAATTTATCGTCTGTTTCCTTTTTTTTCCATTAAATTTCGTTAAAAATATGTCTAATATCAAGAAAGTGGCAGAGCCACAACATGCAGTGTCAGTCCAAATTACACACAATGGGCAGTTTGAACTCACTGATGTAATCACTTAGTTTATGTAATGTAATTTAGCAATTTAATTCAAGTGTTAGTACGCTCAGTGAAGACAGCACCAGGGAGACCCGGCTCAGAGGAGGACGGGTTAGTGAGGACAGCGTCTCCACGGCAGGTGGAATAATTAACGAGTAAATAGGACTACAGTAACAGAGATATGTGCAGAATTAAGACGGCACAGTGTTCACTTATTAGTCTAAAGATCATCCACGGGATTAATTACGCATCACATGAGTTTGCATTGGCCCAACCCTAATATTTACTATGATTACTGCATGGGGAGGAAATGAATGAATGAATGAATGAATGAATTAGGGGATTTTCCGTGCATATTTAAATGTAAAATCATCTTCTTCACTTGGAAAAAACATATGGGAATGATTATGAAAGCCCTGGTGTATGACTATGGTGGTTCAGAGCCATTTTTCCATTTACTGCCGAGAACCCTGACTCAACTTATTAAAGGTTCACCACATCATTGTGAACAGTTTTCATTAAAAGAATGAAGAATTTTATTTTAAAAGAAGAAAACCCCCTGACAGTAGAGATCAGTGAATTATTCGTGGAAACAGATCCACTGGGCCTGGAAATAAAGAGACGTTGCTGCTGATTATTTTTCTTTAAAGCTTTTAAAGCTAAACAGAATAAATTCCACTCGCCCAGATGTCTGAACAACTAGGAAACTAAATCCTTAACTACCTGCATTACAAGACGCCATATGAGTTTATTGTTGTTGTTTCTTGTAATGTGGGTTAACTGACCCCATGAGTTATAGATTCAGCTGCTATGGTACGTTTCCACTGGCAAGCGTTATTACCCCACTTCCCAGTTATTGTTTATGGGAGCAGCCGTGCAATGCATTCTGGTAGCTCCTCATTTGCATAAAGTTGATTCCAGGCAACTTTATGCAAATCAGGGTCAACTCGCCGCCTCTCAAAGACTAAGGGGAGTCTTTTAAACTGACTGTTGGTTCAGCGACTACCTAACTTGTTTCTCTTATCAAATGTTTTCAGAAAAGAACGTTTTGGTTAACTGCTTTTGAAAAGTTTAAAAAGTTTCCAAACGAGCCACCATGTTGGTCTGTTCCTGGAGCAGAAGCTACGTGAAGCTAACGGCGTAACTTTGGGTTAATATTGGGGGGGTTCAGAGCTCCACTTTGAGCCAAATTGAAATATTGAGCATAGGAAACACTTAATTTCCTGCATTCTGTTGAATTTTTCTGCTATAATTTGTGCCTTTTCTGCATGAAGTCACGGTGCAAATGTCTTACTTTATGAAAAAGGAATTATTATTAGAGGTGCTTGCATTGGTCTCCACATCCCCCCCCCGTAAACTACATCTATGTGTGAAGCGTCGCGTTGGCTCAGGTGCTGGAGCTCTTCTTCTTCTGGGATGCTTCTCATTCCTTAGGGGGTTGTTTGTTCAATGTTAGTAACAAGTAACCATTACAAAACAATGCAGGAACCTTTTTTTTTTAGTCGCATATCTGGTTACCTAATGCAGAATTCACACCAAAATGTCTAAAATTAACTTTTTTTTTTTTTTTACCCTGGGTGGCTGCTTATAATTATAGTCGAACAGAAAAAGTGAAACTCCAATAAACACACTGTAGATGGACGGATGAAAACTGGCTAACCTTGCAACAAATATGGCAACAAACAACCTATAATACATGTAAAAGACAGTGTGGCATTACATTTTTATAGCAATTGTAAGTCGCTTTGGATAAAAGCGTCACTAAAGGACATGCATGTAATAATGTGAAGTCTGACACCATGTCACATATAAAGACAACCATCTTGCACCTAATGTTAAAGGTGCCCTGCCACAAAAAAAACATTTTTACTTGCATTTTTTTTAAATATGTCAGGTCCGTATTGTGTTGCTGTGTGGTGAATGTGAAGATGAACTGCTACCTGCTCTGTTAGATCTAGTCCTGGAAAGAAATAAAAGGAGAAATCAGACAATTACAACAGCTGGTCAGTCTGACGTTATGTAGCCTGAGCTCATCACTATTCATGAGCTTGCCCACGCTAGAATGGCTTGAAACGAGGTAACATGGTATTTTTCAGTCCATTGTTGAACTTCAGTAATGGTTCCATATGTTGTGACGACGTGAATGAGGAGAACAAGTTTACAAATGTAACTGACAGAAAGAAAAGATATGGTCCTATATCCAAGCTAGTATAGTAACAGCAGAATGCACACACACAGTACACACACACACACACACACACAGTACACACCCCACAACACACACACACACACACAGTACACACACACACACACACACAGTACACACACACAGTACACACACACACACACACACACACACACACACACACAGTCACCATGCCAGCGGACAACTGGTCCTCTCTGCAGTGCACACATGGTCGGGTGCAGCAAGACAAGCATGTCAGCAGAAGGTGTGAACCGTGGGTCATTTCACCTTTCGATGGTGAATGCGGATCACAACCCACCACGTTCTGAGCCGGGTCCTACGGTCTGGTGAAACTGGTCGACTAATGATAACCATCGACTATAAGTAGTAAGTTATAAGTAGTAGATGTGACACATGCCTTTGGTGTGGGAGATCTTAACCCCTAGTTGCTCCAGAGTGGCATCTGACATTTTTATAGCAATTGTAAGTCGCTTTGGATAAAAGCGTCACTAAAGGACATGCAATGTAATAATGTGAAGTCTGACACCATGTCACATATAAAGACAACCATCTTGCACCTAATGTTAAAGGTGCCCTGCCACAAAAAAAACATTTTTACTTGCATTTTTTTTAAATATGTCAGGTCCGTATGTGTGTGTGCTGTGTGGTGAATGTGAAGATGAACTGCTACCTGCTCTGTTAGATCTAGTCACTGGAAAGAAATGAGAGGAGAAATCAGACCAATCACAACAGCTGGTCAGTCTGACGTTATGTAGCCTGAGCTCATCACTATTCATGAGCTTGCCCATTTGGGCTGGGTAAAGGTTGCTGATAGCCAGGCTCTCATTGGCTAGCTGTTAGCCAATCAGAGTCGAGCAGCTAAACTTGTTGAATATTAATGAGAACTGGCACAAATCAAGCTGAGTCTTCCTGCAGTCTTTCTATACCACGCTAGAATGGCTTGAAACGAGGTAACATGGTATTTTTCAGTCCATTGTTGAACTTCAGACATTAACCACAAAGTAATGAAATACATATGGCAGGGCACCTTTAAAAACTGTCACAATATGTACAGACTGGGGATCTTGCAGGGTCACACATTGCACGACTAGAACTAGATTTGTTTGGAGGAGTTATTATGACATTATGGTTTGGGATTGAAACCCAGAGTGTGTTTCTCAGGTCTTGGCTGCGAGATGCGTGGCCCCCCCCCGAGGCTGCTGGGAGAACAGAGAGCCGGCTTTGACGAGTCACATGTCTCTGTCCCTGCCAGCGGCCGCAGTATCGCCAGAAAGCCTGCAGCTACACACAACGCGGGTCCTAAGAAGAGTCAGGAGTCCTGTACCATGAAACCACTACAGCAGGAGGCTTCACTGAGGGCCACGCTGCAACATGAGAATAACATCTAGGGCCAGACAGAGGTTATTAACTTTCTCTGATTTCATTGAAGTCAGCAAATATTGTTGACTGTTTTTTTGCATGTCTCTTTTAGTCTTCTCACTTAAAGTGTGGCAAGGCAAGGCAAGGCAAGGCAGCTTTATTTGTAGAGCACATTTCAGCAACAGGGCAATTCAAAGTGCTTTACACAAAATCAGTTAAACAGATAAAACACAAGTGTTGTCGACATAAAGGCCTAAAAAATGTTCCTTGGCCAACACAGAGTTTAGCAAATCAAGAAAAACAATATTTAAGCTTCCACACAGCCGACTCCCAGCAACCTGTTTTTACAGCCTGAATATGAAAACTCTCTGCTTCTGGGGGAATTTCTGAGTCATAAAGTCAGCAAATCTGCCAAATTCTGCTTTGTGTTGCGTTTTTTTGGGCACACAGCTTGGCGGGCCAACATCTATTGTGAACCTAAATTGATTTGTGGGCTGGATCAACATTTGCGAGGTTGCTGCAGAGAAGAGTCTGGCGAGTCCACACAACAATCCGGGATGGGAGAAAAACGTGCTCTGGTTTATTGGCATTTCTTTAAACCAATCACAATTGTCATGGGCGGGGCTAAGCGCCAGACGGCGTCACGGTGCCTCTGCAAAAAAGCCTCCTGAAGAAACTTATTTTGGTGGAACGTGAACGTTCAACGTGCAACAGAAAACTAAGATTGTGTGTGTGTGTGTGTGTGTGTGTGTGTGTGTGTGTGTGTGTGTGTGTGTGTGTGTGTGTGTGTGTGTTGATATCAGAGAGGAGGAATGCCTCCGCCACGTGGGATTACTGTGTCACCCTGGCACTTCTATTTATAACACATTTAGTGCATGCACTTTTTTTTAACCGCAAAGTGCAAATCACCAAATTGTCCGTGATCCCCGTCTCCTCACCCTTCAATGACTACTGCCCACGTGCCACTGAGCAAGGCATGCAACCTCCGAATCTGAGCTCCTGTACAAAAATGTGCTTGTCTTAACACACACTGACACGTACACATTGTTTAGGGCGTGGGAGTCAAGGTGTGTTTTTGAGTTATTATGTCAATTTAAACTTCTGAAACTGTGTGTGTGCATGCGTGCATGTGTGTCTGTGTGTGTGTGTGTGTGTGTGTGTGTGTGTGGTGGCGTGTGTGTGTGTGTGTGTGCGTGCGTTTGCACCAGTATACAGATTCTTTCCCCTTGAGTGACTGCATCCCTAAACAACGACTGCAATGTCACACGCACACGCGGAGAGAGGAGGAAGAGCTATGTGATCTGACTCACCTCTGCTCACCGACTGCAAAGTCAAACACTTCCAAAGACTGCGATATGTTAGTCAGAGGGTTGCAGGATCAATTCCCACTGCTGCCAGTGGGACCTTTAGCCTAGAAACCTTCCCTTGAGCAAAGCACCCAAAAACTGTTTAAGTAAACCGATGGAAGCAAGAGGTAAAAAGCAAGAAGGGAAAGGAAAAAGGACGAAAGGCATTTAGAGAGGAAAAAGAAAGGATGGGGATAAGGGAAAGTAGAAAGGAAGGGGAGAAGAAAAGGAGGGACAGGTACATTAAATCAGAATGATTTTTTTTTTAATCTCCAATCAACAATGTATTTTTTACAGTGCACTCAGATATATAGACGGTCCGCAGCAAGGTACAAGGACACTCACACACATACGGGAAAAAAAGAAGCATACTAAAATGCCAGAACTTCTGAAATATACTTGGAGGGATGAAAAAGAATGTATATATGTATATATATATATATATATATGTGTGTGTGTGTGTATGTGTGTGTGCGCATGCGTGTGCACCAGTATACAGATTCTTGATAATAATTTGAACAGAGGAACATCAAAATATTCTGTTCTATTATGTTCTGATGAATAAAATGTATAAAAATACAAACTTAACATATGAAACTTAATGTCCTTTTGAACCAAATCACAATATCTTTACCAATATTGACAAAGTTTCCTTTTTCCTTTTTTGGACATCATTTAAAATCGGGGAAAAATCACTTGAAATTGGAAAAAATTAGAAGCTGGAAAAAAGGTAATAACTTGCAATATATCGCAGAATGTTGCAAAACGTTAAAAAACGCAATAATATCGTATCGTGGCGTAAGTATCGTGATGATATCGTATCGGGATGCATCTAGTGATTGCCCCCCCCCCCCCACACACACACACACACACACACACACAGCAGGGGCTGCACCATCACATCCTGCCCCACCCGCCCACCACAGAGAGCAATTCCCATTTTCTTTGAGTGTTTCCTTCGTTCCTTCGTTTGTTTCCTTCCATTCCTCCCTAACCAGGCCGCTCTGCCACGACAAACGATCATTACAGCTCCGGGGCCTCTTCACGCCAAAAGGCCAACATGTGATTACACAGCGCTGCCTCCAACGTGGCGTTTACAGCGTCAGCCGAGCTTTGTCGAGGCTGTAGAGATCCGTGAACGAGGGAAGGAATCGGGGCTGTCGGAGGAGTGCGAGAGGGGGTTAGTCACCAGCTGATTGATTAATAGGGAAGATAACGAGCTACGCAGCTGCTGAATGTGTGAATTCTGCTAATAACTCATCTGTTCTTCCTCAGGTCTCTCGCTGTTTAAGTGGCTGGTCGGTCAACACACAGTAATTACAGCAGTGAGGAGGAGGACGCAGCTGTGTGACTGGAGGGTTGCCGGTTTGAATCCCTGAGCCGGCTACAATTAACGATCTCTCAAACACTTAATTGCTAATAATTACAAAAATCTAACATTAGCAATTAACACATGTTTGCACGTGGAAGAAGAAGTATTCAGATCTTTTAAAGTAGTGAAAAATGGAGATACTACACTGTTAAAAAAAAAAATACTCTTGTACAAGAAACGTCCTGCTCATTTTGAATCGCGCCTCAATAAGAAAAGAAAAAAACGCTCACATAGGTCGTTTGTACCAAGCAGCCATAATGACTCATATTTAGGTGCAGCAACAGCAAACTCCGATTGGACAGATAGTCTAGCTAGCGGTCTGGTTTTACCTTGCAGAGACCTGAGGACCAGGTAACCATAGTCCTCAGATTGGACAGATAGTCTAGCTAGCTGTCTGGATTACCCTGCAGAGACCTGAGGACCAGGTAACCATAGTCCTCAGATTGGACAGATAGTCCAGCTAGCTGTCTGGATTTACCCTGCAGAGATCTGAGGACCAGGTTAACATAGTCCTCAGACTGGACAGATAGTCTAGCTAGCTGTCTGGATTCACCGCAGAGACCTGAGGACCAGGTACCATAGTCCTCAGCTTGGACATAGTTAGCTAGCTGTCTGGATCTACCCTGCAGAGACCTGAGGACAGTAACCATAGTCCTCAGATTGGACAGATAGTCTAGCTAGCTGTCTGGATTCAACCTGCAGAGACCTGAGACAGGTAACCATAGGCCTCAGATTGGACAGATTGTCTAGCTAGCTGTCTGATTCACCCTGCAGAGACCTGAGGACAGGTAACCATAGTCCTCAGCTTGGACGATAGTCTAGCTGCTGTTGGATCTACCGCAGAGACTGAGGACAGGTAACCATAGTCCTCAGCTTGGACAGATAGTCTAGCTAGCTGTCTGGATTCACCTGCAGAGACCTGAGGACCAGGTAACCATAGTCCTCAGCTTGGACAGATAGTCTAGCTAGCTGTCTGGATTTACCCTGCAGAGACCTGAGGACCAGGTAACCATAGTCCTCAGATTGGACAGATAGTCTAGCTAGCTGTCTGGATTCACCCTGCAGAGACCTGAGGACCAGGTAACCATAGTCCTCAGCTTGGACAGATAGTCTAGCTAGTGGTCTGGAAATTCCTCAGAAAATAAAATAAAATATCCGACATAAATGAGTGAAAATTAGTGAAATCTGACGGAAGTGGAACGCCGGGGATATAGACCAGAGATAAACCGGATTAGAATATTCCAGTATTTTTTTATATTCCCTCGGCAACACTTGTTTTCCGATGGCCACCTCAGTTGAGAAGATTATTTATAGGTGTTGCAAGGACTAAAAGTCAGACGAGGCTAAACATCACTGGGATTGAAGAAAATAACCAAAGAGAGAGAAACATCTCCTCTGCTAATGCACTCTGGGATGTCAACAGGCCAATTTACTAGAACCAGAGCAAACGGCGACGACAAATGGAGTCGGCGAGAGCCTTTATGGAGAGGATGGAGATAAAAATGGCAATAATGTCCTGCAGCCTGGGATGTAATGAGGATGAGGGCTGGGGGTGTGTGTGTGTGGGGGGGGGGGGGGCGACACGGTGAAGAGGAAGTGCTGTAAAGCGGTTTCATTTGGTCTCTGCAACACTGAGGCACGATGACTTATTTATATTTGTAGTTTACTATCTTCCTTTTTTATTGTTTTACTCATCTGCACCGTGTAACTTTATAATATTCTTTATGGTAAACTTACATTTTTTCATGAGCTGAACTCAAAGATCTTTTTCTATGTACACAAAAGGCTTATTTCTCGCAAATGTTGTTCACACATCTGTCTAAATCTGCGTTAGTGAGCACTTCCCCTTTGCCGAGGTAATCCATCCACCCCACAGGTGTGGCTCATTAACATGCTGATTAGACAGAATGAATATTGCACAGGTGTGCCTTAGGCTGGCCACAATGAAAGGCCACATTTGTTATGGTTTGGTATCTGGTGTCATGGTTGGGGGGGGGTCTCTCTCTCTCTCTGACTGCAGTCTGTTGTCATAACCACCTTGAATGGGCAAATGTTCACGTTCGACGGCGTCTGGCAAATATAAAACCGTTATATATTATTTTATTTTATTTTGTATAATTTTGTTGGGTGTACATAATTAGATATATTTATGATTATCTCGTGTTTCACAGAGGAAAAGGATCATTTTCTGAAAATGTAACTGTCAAGTGGTTATTTCCGTCCAGTCTAAGCTGTTCGATTCTGGAAAAGATTAACGGGGTCGAGGACGCTGTTGACCTATCAGTGCTGAGCGAGAGCTCTCGACCCCTAGACCCTACGAGAATGATTCAGCTAATCCTCTTAAATGAGTGTGGGGTGTTTTGTGTGTGTGTGTGTGTGTGTGTGTGTGTGTGTGTGTGTGTGTGTGTGTGTGTGTGCGCTTATCCACCTAAATGTCCTTTTATTTCAGATTCAGATGAAAGAGAACGTGTTTTTTATCATTATAAACCTTGATGTTGTATTTACATTCTTTGTTTAACCTCGTGTCGTCTTCCCGTCAAAAGGGAAAATCAACACTTTTGTTGACGCTTTTTATCGATGTTTTCAACTTTTTCTTAAGTTTTTGTCCCTTTTTTCAACACTTTTGATGGGTTTTGCCATTTTTTATTACTTTTAACACTACGTAACACTAACTTATTAACTTTAGTTTTACAGTTATTTTTGGAACTTATGGTCAGTAAACCTCATTTATAGGAAATTATTCCTAATGTTTGAGTTAGAAAATCAGAAATTAGGAATTATTGAGACTAAAATTAAAGGAATGGATGTTGATGATAATCCCAGACTGGAATATGTCAACTTTTACTCAACACTATTTCAAAAACACTTCAATTTGTTTTTCAAATGCTATAAAATTGAATAAGACGCCCCAAAATTAATGAAAGTAGAGATTTGTACTTGGCAAAGAGCGTTGGAATCAATCATGTTATTTTAGGTAATTACAAAAAACTTTGATATAGGACAACATGAGGACAACATGGGGACAACATGGGGACAACATGAGGACAACATGAGGACAACATGAGGACAACATGGGGACAACATGAGGACAACATGGGGACAACATGAGGACAACATGAGGGTTAAGTAAACGCAACCTTATCGTTATTTTGGGGAATTAAAAAGAACATTGATATAGGAAAACGGGAACATTTGACCCGAGGACAACATGAGGGTTAAAGATCATTTTTGGGCCTTTATTTGGGACAGCTGAAGACATAATGGGGGGGGGGGGAATAAACCGTGGAGGAGTAAACCTCTATAAATGGGTGCGCGCTCTACGAGGTGAGCTACCCAGGCGCCCTTCTTTTTACCTTCTAACTGTGTCATGGGAAATGGTAACATCAAAGGGATGGAAAAGGCCATTGAACTGTTTCTAGTGATTATTTGATCGGTACACAACAAAAAGGCGATTGTTGGTAGTGGAGGAAAGCACCAAAGACATGGGAAAAGCGAAGAAAAGAGTTAATTTACAATTTTTTACCCAGAAGGCCAGTGAGTTCATGGCCGACGGGAAGAAATCACAAGGGTTAACCCTTGTTTGGTATTTGGGTCAAATTGACCCATTTCAATTTTTTTACACCAAGAAAAATGGTCCAAGTTACATTTTTTCTACCTGAAAATCAATACCTTATTATATATTTCCTGTGATAAACATGTACTCTTGACTCAATTAAAAAAATTATTCTGGATTATAACCTTATGACAAAAACTTCCATTTTTAATTGTGTTCTAGTAGAGACTGATTGCATTCACCAAACATATACAGAATGTTATTTCAGTTGTTAGAAATTGAGATAAAGACAATATTTGGTAATAGATTATGAAGTAAAAGTTTACTTCAGAATTGTTTGTAAAACCCCAAATAAGTCCCGGGTTAATTTGACCCAGGGGATACGAGAGGGTCCCGAAAGTGAAAAAAACACAAGGGTTAAAACAAGAAACTGTTTTTTGTCCAACGGCGTTACTTGACATTGACATTAGGGCTGGGCGATATGAAGAAAATCAGATATCACGATATTCTCGACCAAATACCTCGATATCGATATTGTGGCGATACTGTAGTGTTGACAACTGATGCTTTGATAAAATATCGTCACACTTAAATTTAAGACAAATAATCTTCAGTAATGTGAATATAATGTCTAAGTGGGTAAAGGTAAATAATAGAACAGCTACAATTGTCTGGTAAATCACATCAAATTACTGTAACGCAGCCTTTAAAACCAGGAACTTATGTCATATCACGATATAACAGTATCCAAAATCAAAGACAATATCTAGTCTCATATCCCAATATCGATATAATATCAATATAATGCCCGGCCCTAATTGACATCCCAGTGATTTGAGTCCCATGCCCTTTTGTCTACTCATTTTCATGTCCTCGCTGAGCCATTTGTCGGACGTCTGCACATCATTTCCAGTCAAAGGTTTCATTACGAGAAGCGACAGCCGGAGAGTGCCAGGCCGGGGCTCAGCACCAGACAAGAGACCTGATTGAAGAGCAGTTCTGGTAAATACTAGTGGCAAAAAGCTGGCGCACGGCCAGCCAATTGGGGACGAGCAGCGATTGGAAAATCGCCCCTAATTGTCGAAATTGAATCAAGAACTAACAAACCGTATTATGGAGTTAAAGACCTCGACAGCTCCAGTTAAACTCCGTCAGGAGAGACGCTGTCTGCTGCTTTCTACTGTTCATGCTCCAAATTAAAGACATTTTAAAGTATTAAAGAGCTGCTTTTCCTTTTGAATGCTACATTATTGTTATTTTTTTACTCTGTTATATGTTGATATTGACTCATCACGGGAGCTTGAACAGATTAGCTGGGATTGAAATGCCTTGCTTAAGGGCAATTTTGCACTTTCCACAAGTCCTCTACTTTCTATAACAGTTATTCTGATTAAAGTAATGCCTAGAAGACTATGAACAGACTTTAAAAAGACTAAAGTCTGACACCATCTCACACCTACTGTTAAACACTGCCATCATACAGTAGCTTAAGTTTACACACCCAGGCTAAAGTTGATTAGAAAGAGGAATAAAAAAAACATCTTTTGGAAATTTATCTTAATGCCTTAATTCAAAAACTTTAGGAAAATCAAACCTTTTAAGGACACCAGTTTTCTTTGTGAAGAATAAGTTTTGTAAATATATAATGTTCTTCCTTAAAATACAGGGGGCATAAGTATACAACCCCCTATGTTAAATACGGGGCATAAGTTACACCCCCCCATGTTAAAATACAGGGGCATAAGTAAACCCCCCCCGTATGTTAAAAAACAGGGGCATAATTTTCCACCCCCCTATGTTAAAATACAGGGGGGATAAGTATACACCCCCCTATGTTAAATACAGGGGATAGTATACACCCCCCTATGTAAATACAGGGGCATAAGTAAACCCCCCTATGTTAAAATACAGGGGGATAAGTAACACCCCCCTATTTAAAATACAGGGCATAAGTATACACCCCCCTATGTTAAATACAGGGCATAAGTATACACCCCCCTATGTTAAAATACAGGGGCTAAGTTACACCCCCCTATGTTAAAATACAGGGGCAAATATACACCCCCCTATGTTAAAAATACAGGGGGCATAAGTAATACACCCCCTATGTTAAAATACAGGGGCATAAGTAACACCCCCCTATGTTAAAAAACAGGGGCATAAGTAAACACCCCCCTATGTTAAAATACGGGGCATAAGTATACCCCCCCTATGTTAAATACGGGGCATAAGTATACACCCCCCATGTTAAAATACAGGGGCATAAGTATAAACCCCCCTATGTTAAAATACCCGGGGCATAAGTATACACCCCCTATGTTAAATACGGGGCATAAGTATACACCCCCCCATGTTTAAAAAACGGGGCATAAGTATACACCCCCCTAGGGTTTAAAAAACAGGGGCATAAGTAACACCCCCTATGTTAAAATACAGGGGGCTAAGTATACACCCCCCTATGTTAAAATCCCGGGGGCATAATATCACCCCCTATTAAATACGGGGCTAAGTTACAAACCCCCCTATGTTTAAATACAGGGGGCATAAGTAACACCCCCCTATGTTAAAATACAGGGGGGATAAGTATCCACCCCCCTATGTTAAAATCAGGGGCATAAGTACACCCCCCCTATGTTAAAATAAAAGGGGGCATAAGTTACACCCCCCTATGTTAAAATACAGGGGCATAATTATACACCCCCCATGTTAAAAAACAGGGCATAAGTATACACCACCCCTATTAAATTCCCATAGAGGCAGGCGAGTTTTATTATTAAAGGACAGTTATTACAGAATCAGGGTACTATGGATCCTGATAAAGTTCCCTTCCCCCCCCCCCCCCCCCCCCCCCGATCACATACCCTTGTAGACGGAGCCCCGAGAGGACGCTGGCGCTGTTTAGTCGCCGCTTTTCCGTCTGCTTTGCTACTCTTTCCTTTCCCCCTGTTTTGTTCTGTTAGTGTCTGTCTTCACACTACTTCGGACAGCCTTTTTTGCTGGTTCCTGAAGCCGCTCTGCATCTTGCCCGGACTACTCGCCCCGTTGGTTTGCCGCTAGCTGGCTGCTCGTGCTCATTCAACGCGTGGTGGCTAACTCTAGCTTCATCAGCGGCTAACCCGATAACCCGGTTTCCTACGCCTGTCTCTCAGGCAAAACTCCAACCAGACAGCCGTGACCTAAACCATCATCTCCCTCTGGCTTGCTGTAGATCACCTTGGCATTTACATCAATCATCCATCTGTGTGTCCCTCGTCCACTGCTAACTGCTGCCACGCAGCTCTCAGTCCCTCTGCTCGGCATCATGTTCAAATACTCAACTCTGCAACTGGCTGAATTAATCAACTTCTCCATTCCATCCTGCATCCCAGTCATCAAACAGCTCGGACTTCTTCGACGACCCCGTTACATCCACAGAAGCTGTCGCCGCAAGTTTGTCTATCTTCACCACGGACAATCCATTCCATCCATCTGGTCCCCGGCACGCTCTGTCGCACTTATTCCACGTCATCGGAACGCTTTCCTGACTGCATCACATACAGCTGAGCGCACCGACAGGCTGCACAAAAAACCCGGACTGGACTTCACCGGTATTCACACTTCACCTATACCTGTTCTCCAATCATCTACAAATTCCCTCGCTATCTTTCCTCAACTGCATTACCCCCCCACACGCACTGTTAACTGGGACAACCTCAGATCTTTCCAGCCTGCTCTCATCTCACCACCCTCTCATCATGCCAACTTTGCCCTCCTCAACACCCGATCAATCAACAATAAAGCCCCAGTCCTCCATGAACTAATCCTCGACAACTCGCTGGACTTTCTTCTGCTCACCGAAACCTGGCAACAACCCAACGACTTCTCTTCCTCAACCAAGCATCCCCACTGGATACAGTTACATTTGCAAACCCCGCCCCTCCCGCCGTGGTGGCGGCTTTGCCGTCATTTACAGTCAGAACTTCCGGATCACTGAACTCACCCTTCCCTCTGTGTCTTCATTTGAATATCTCGCCTTCAAAGCTCTTTCCTCCATGACAGTTCTCCTCATCTACCGGCCACCTAAACCAAACCCTTCTTCCTCTCAGTCTTTGCAGAACTTCTAACGCTAGCCTCATCTCTCTCCTCACGTCTGCTGCTACTCGGTGACTTCAACATCCATATCGACTCCCCCACCTGCAAGCTGTCATCAGAATCACCACTTTACTGGACAACTTCACTCTCATCCACATGTCACATTCCCCACCCATGACAAAGTCCAATCCTCGACCTGGTCTGCTCCATCAACCTACCTGTGCTGGACCTCCATCCATGCCTTTTTCCCCTCTCTGATCACAAACTGATACGGTTCATCATTCCCTCCCCAACCGCACGCCCCGCATCTTTCGAGCAATCACCTTCCGCAATCTAAAATCCATTGATCCCCTCCATCTCTCTGACCTTCTCTCCTCCACTCTCCACCTGGACTCGCCCTCACCTCACCTGATGATCTCACAAACCACCTCCACTCCGTCTTGTCTTCCTCCCTTAACTCTCTGGCACCCCTCAAACAAAAATCGTCACCTTTAACACCTCGTCACCCTGGTACACACCTGCACTTCGGAAAATGAAACAAACTGGCCGCCAACTCGAACGCCTGACAAAAAAATCATCTCTAACAATTCACCATGAAGCCTATAAACTTCACCTCATTGCCTACAAAGAGGCTCTCATTTCTGCCAAATCTGCCTACCTCTCCTCCATCTTCTCAAACCCTTGTCATAACTCTAGAACCCTCTTCTCCACAATGAATAACCTCATCAAGCCTCGGACCAACACCCACCCTACTGCTTCTCCTGATCTCTGCAACTCATTCCTTCACTTTTTTGCAGAAAAAATCAACACCATTTATCAGTCTCTATCCCCTGCATCTGACCCCCCAGTATCTACTCCAGCGCCTACCACGGACCCTCTTCTTCCCTATCCGGACTGACCTCCCTTCCCCTCCTCCACACTCCTTCCTCTCCCAGTTTGAACTGGTCACCACCCCCGATATCTCTAAACTCATTAGCTCTTCCAAACCCACTACCTGCTCACTGGACTCCCTACCTACTCCTCTCTTGAAGTCATGCCTCCCCGTCCTTTCCCCCCTACCTCACTAACCTCTTCAACTCCTCTCCTCCCTTGGAACTGTCCCCTCTGCTTTCAAAACAGCTGCTGTCACCCCGGTTCTTAAAAAACCTGGTCTGGATCCCTCTTCCCTTAATAACTACCGCCCTATATCCAACCTCCCCTTTCTGTCTAAAACCCTCGAACGTATAGTTGCCTCACAATTACAAACTCATCTCCTTGCCAATAACCAATTTGAACCCTTCCAATCTGGTTTTCGCCCCCTCCACAGCACAGAAACTGCTCTGGTCAAAGTCTTCAACGACCTACTCACTTCTGCTGACACCGGTTCCCTCAACATCCTTATTCTTCTTGACCTGAGTGCAGCCTTCGATACTGTGAGCCATAACATTCTGCTCACCAGACTCAAAGACCTTGGTATCGAAGGTACTGCACTCACCTGGCTCCGTTCCTACCTTTCTGACAGATCTCATTTCATCTCCCTTCATAACCACATCTCTGCTACTGCCTCAGTCACCCAAGGCGTTCCCCAAGGCTCCGTACTCGGCCCCCTTCTTTTCATCATCTACCTCCTCCCCCTTGGTCAGATACTCCGCCATTTCAACCTAAACTTCCACTGTTATGCCGATGACACCCAGATCTACCTCGCACAACTCCCCACAATCCCCCCCTCTCCCACATCAACTCTTGTCTGTCAGCAATCAAAACCTGGATGCACCACACTTTCTCAAACTAAACAGCAATAAAACAGAATTCCTCCTCATCGGCTCCAAATCCACTCTCTGCAAAGCCAACAACCCCACTCTCATCATTGACGGTACCATTGTCTCCCCCTCTCCCCAGGCCCGCAACCTTGGGGTGATTTTTGATTCAACCCTCTCCCTGAGCCTCACATCCGTCAAGTCATCAAAACCTCCTTCTTTCACCTTCGAAATATTGCTAAAATCAGACCCTCACTCACTCCCTCTGCTGCCGAAAGACTTATTCATGCCTTCATCTCCTCACGACTCGACTATTGCAACTCACTACTCCTCGGCATCAGCTCAACCTCCATCAAAGGCTCCAACTGGTTCAGAACTCAGCTGCACGTCTCATCACCGCTCCACATCCTGGCAACACATCACTCCGGTCCTAAAACAGCTTCACTGGCTTCCCATCTCTCACCGGATCACATACAATCCTGGTCCTCACCTACAAAGCCATCCACCACCTTGCCCCGTCATACCTCACTGTCCTGCTCTCCCCCTACCAACCTTCACGGGCCCTCAGATCCACCACAGCCGGTCTCCTCTATGTCCCCAGTCAAAGCTCCGCAGTTTTGGGGACCGAGCCTTTTCCAGGGCAGCTCCAAGGCTGTGGAACTCCCTCCCCCATGAGTCCGCATCTCTGAGTCCCTCACCATTTTTCAGTCCTGTCTGAAGACCCATCTTTTCGGTTCTGCCTATCCTTAGTTTTAGTTTTTTTTTTTTTTTTTTGTTTTTTTAAACAAACACTGTCTCTACCCTGTTAAGCGACTTTGAGCTCGGGAAAAGCGCTATACAAATTCAATTTATTATTATTATTATTATGATAACTGGCCTTTAAAAATACAAATGTGCCTGCTTCTATGGGAATTTAACATATGGGGGTGTATACTTATGTCCCCTGTATTTTAAGGAAAAACTTGTATTTATTTATAATAATTATTTAGAATACATTATTCATTCACAAACAATTGGTGTACTGTGCACACACACACACACACACACACACACTTAAAACTGCACTTTCATATAGCTTTTTGTAGTTTGGCTTATTTAAAGCTAATGTACTTGTTCTACTTGTTGTCTGGAGTTTGCAACTTCCGGGTTGAAAGCACTTAATTGGAAGTTGCTTTGGATAAAAGTGTCGGTTAAATGACAGTGTAACGCAATGTAACGTAGAAAGGTCGTTTGGTGTATGGTCAGCGTAAAAGAGATAGAGAGATATTATTCAAGTCTTTTTGGACCCCCTTTTAATCATTTTCTGAATAAATAGACCGATTGTAATCAACTCTCTGCTTGTTATTCTGCAGAAAGCCTGAGCATCAGAGACCCTGGTGCAGCCAGAAGCTCTCAGGGTCAATCCCTCCGGCAGCCAGAAGCTCTCAGGGTCAATCCCTCCGGCAGCCAGCGGCGTCCATCAACCGTCCCTGAGCCTGGCTCCAGCCCACGGACAGTCATCTGGAACCAGAGCATCGACTGAAAGCCTAAAATATAAATGAACTACAAGCTTGCAACACTTCCACGTCCAATTCAATGGACTAGATCAGGGGTGTCGAACTCATTTTAGTTCAGGGGCCGCATACAGCCTAATAAAATCATAGCACAGCTCATCATAGCTCTGAAAAAACAAATTCATGTGCTTCCCTTTGTCTTAGTGGAAAGAAGTAAATGCTAATGCTAATGCTATTTCGTTAGCAATCATGTAGCGGGCTTTTGCCGCTGCTTCACTGACCTCTCGGCTCCGAGTGAAAACGGACTTCTGTTCCTTCAGACCCACCAGGAACTCATTCATCTTCTCTCGTCTCAGGCTGTCGTATTTTTCACCATGCCGAGTCTCATAGTGGCGCCAAACAATATGTTCCTTAAACACCGACAGGTGTTGCATACACACCGAGCACACAGGTTTCCCATTCACCTCTGTGAATAAATAGGAATCTGTCCATTTTTCTTGGAAAACTCTACACTCAATATCCACTTTTCTCCTTTTTGACAGAGACATTTTGGCTAATGAGGGTGTAAAGGCGAGTACAAAAGTAAGTAGATGTGTCTTTTTCTTCTTCTTTCAGCTGCTCCGTGTCTAAAACAGTGCGCCCCCCCCCCATAGTGGACAATTTAGGAGTAGCAGTTTATTTAAAAAAATTCTAGCTCATGTCTCATTGCAATTTTTCACTTTCAGATTTATTCTGCGGGCCAGACTGAACCCCCTTGGCGGCCGGTTCAGGCCCGCGGGCCGTACGCTTGACACCCCTGGACTAGATGCTAACTAACGTTACAGCTGTAGCGGGCTGGGTTTATGTTCTCAAAGGTATGTCTGGCAACCGGCCTGGCTGTCACACTGGGCACTTAACAACAGATAACAACACAAACTGGGCCCTTAACAACAGATAACAACACAAACTGGGCCCTTAACAACAGATAACAACACAAACTGGGCCCTTAACAACAGATGACAACACAAACAGACATACAGTCAAAATTCAAAAGGAGAAAATATTGGCAGTAGCATTAAAAAGATAGTATTTCAACTTAGCATGTTACCTTAATATCTGACGACGTATTGTGGTCATTTTTGGACTCACACAGTAAAAATATAACATTCACCTTTAAATAAATGCACCCTTTAAGTAATTTTTCATGCCTAAATGTCAGAAAATGCTCATTTCAGCCTCTTAGATATGGAGATTTCCTGCTTATCTCTGTCGTATATCCTATTAAACTGGATGGGGGGGGATTCATTTCTGTGTTTTCAGTTTCCAGTGTGACTTATTTAAAGCAGGAGAATCAAATCATTCAATAGGACCTTGATTGACGGGTGATTTCAGTGCATCGTGGTGCAGAAATGAAACAGAAATGGAGAGACGAGTGAAGACTGGTGGACTGTGGACCTAGTGAAGTGGCTCCTGCAGCAGGGAGTGTATTTAGTGTGTCAGAGGCCACGGGGGTCAGCTGGAGGGTCAACTCTCGGGGGGGGGGGGGGGGGGGGGGGGGGGGAGGCTACAGGCTACGTTTACCCGCCTAAAAAAGACCAAAGAGCTGAACTATAAAAACAGGAGGAGGCTCGGGGTCATAATTTCACACAGGGGTATTAGGAGATCTACACACACACACACACACACACACACACACACACACACACACACACACACACACACAACACACACACACCACACACACACACACACACACACCACACACACACATAATATTTACAGAGTGGCTAGTAATATTTGAACATTATAGACATTTGACTGGAGAAGGATAGATAGATACATAAATAGACATAGATAGATAGATAGATAGATAGATAGATAGATAGATAGATAGATAGATAGATAGATAGATAGATAGATAGATATAGTATTCCCAACTTGTATATATATTCAAATATTTGTTCTTGTATTTTATCCCACTATTATTTCATGTATGTATATTGCATCCTAGTATTTCATTTATATTTATATTCGGTGCTGTGTGACTGATATTTTGCTGCTGTAACGCTGTAATTTCCCATTTTATTGGGATCAATAAATATCGATCAATAGATAGATAGACACATACACAACACCAGAAATTGGAAACACACTTGAGTGACTGTCATGAGAATGAAGAAGATGAATTTCAGAAGTGATATTTCTTCAGTGAATCGACACGCGGCCCTTTGCCCCCGGTTTAACGTGCGGCGGGTCACACGAGGCGTCTGCAGGTCATGGGAAGCAGAGCGGCGGCTAAATAAACCTGGGACAGCTGGTCGGACACACACACACACACACACACCACACACACACACACACACACACACACACACACACACACACACACACACCACACACACACACACACACACACACACACACACACACACACACACACACACACACACACACAACACACACATCTATGCGTTCCTACACAGTAACAAGCTCATGTTCCACAGGATTTCTACCTGGAATTGAAAAGCCATTTGAAGTAACTTGGGATGCAACGCATCACATAACTCCCGGTTCGGATCAAATCCCGGTTTTAAGTCACGGATCAGATTGATTTTTGGATCAGCACAAAAAAAGGGGGGGGATTTAAATGATTAATTAAAAATGTAATTAAAATGACTTGACAATGATAACTTTGTTCACCAGTAAATTGCTGTTAAACGACAACAACAGATGACAAAAGGGTTTTATACAATAACTGTGAATGCACCACCAGGTTGACCAGTTTTAACCCTCGTGATGCCTTCACATCCAAATTGAAAATCAACACTTTTGTTGATGCTTTTTATTGATTTATTTATTATTTATTTTTACTTAGGTTTTTGTCCCTTTTTCAACACTTTTGATGCTTTTTTTTCAGTGTTTGTCACTTTTTTTATGTTTTCAACACTACGTAACACAAACTTATTAACTTTAGTTTTAGTTATTTTTTGGAATTTACGATCAATAATCCTCATTTATAGGAAATTATACCTAACGTTTGAGTTAGAAAAGCAGAAATTAGGAATTATTTAGACTAAAATTAAAGGAATGGATGTTGATGATAATCACAGACTGGAATATGTCAACTTTTCCTCAATACTATTTCAAAAACACTTCACTTTGATTTTCAAATGCTATAAAATTGAATAAGACCCAAAATTAATGAAAGTAGAGATTTGTACTTGGCAAAGAGCGTTGGAATCAATCATGTTATTTTAGGTAATTACAAAAAACTTTGATATAGGACAACATGAGGACAACATGGGGACAACATGAGGACAACATGGGGACAACATGGGGACAACATGAGGACAACATGAGGACAACATGGGGACAACATGAAAACAACATGGGGACAACATGGGGACAACATGAGGACAACATGAGGACAAAATGGGGACAACATGGGGACAACATGAGGACAACATGAGGACAACATGGGGACAACATGGGGACAACATGAGGACAACATGGGGACAACATGGGGACAACATGAGGACAACATGAGGACAACATGGGGACAACATGAGGACAACATGGGGACAACATGGGGACAACATGGGGACAACATGAGGACAACATGGGGACAACATGGGGACAACATGAGGACAACATGAGGACAACATGGGGACAACATGGGGACAACATGAGGACAACATGGGGACAACATGAGGACAACATGAGGACAACATGAGGACAACATGAGGGTTAAGTAAACGCAACCTTTAGTCACGTCTGTTGTTTTTCCAACAACAGACGTGACCAAGGGCTGTTTTTTGTCTTTTAGCTCATAGCTTTAGTAACAGACTTTTTGGTATCTCTGCTCTTTTTATTTTTATTTAACCTTTATTTATCCAGGTAAACTGTTTGAGAACCAATTCTCATTTACAAACATGACCTGGCCAAGAGGCTACAGAAATAGATATGAACATACTGTACAACTTTACATAGTCAAACACATGACACATAGAACAAGCAACTGAATAAAAAAAAGACAGTCAACGAAGAAAGAAAGAGAATAAGAGCTTAAATAAGAGCTGCAGTGAAATTGAGAGCCGAAGTCACGCCCATCCACTTCCTATCTTTCGGAAAGAAAAAAGAAATATGAACGGGAGTCAATGAGAGATAATAACAATTTTTCGGTCTGGTTCAAGTTGCGCCGTGCATTTCACAAATGAAGTGTGTAAATTTAACCCTTGTGTGTTGTCTTCGGGTCAAATTTGACCCGTTTTTCAGAACGTCTATATCAGAAATATGGGTTTCCTTTTAACCATCTGAATTTAATAACCCCAAAAATGACATGGATGATTCCACACATCGCGCTTTGTAAGCACAACAAAAGACAGACTCTCTACTTTCATTGACTTGAAAAAAAGAAAATGCTTCAAAACCAGGCTGAATGTTGAGATATGTGCGTCTGTAATTACCCTTTGCTTCAATATGAGTCTAATAACTCATAATTTCTGCTTTTTTTTTAACTCAAGAATTAGTCATTTCTTATGAATGAGGTTAATTGACCGTGAATTCCAAAAATGATGTAAATGTAGAACTAATAATAAGTTGTAAGGTGTTAGTGGTGTTTCTACATGGTAGCGAAAAGAAGCGTCAAAAAAGACCCCAAAATATTGAAAAAAAGAGGCAAAAATGTCTATAAAAGACAAAAATACGTCAGAAAAATTCCTTATTTTCAGGATGACAAGATTATAGTCGAATGGCAGACAACACAAGGGTTAAAAAGCTAATTTTACGTGTCAAGAGATTTGACAATTTGACGTCAAGAACAACATTAGGTTTTGTGTGAGATGGCTTGGTGAACGACATCTTTCAATATACGTCACCAGGGAAACATGGCCGCTTGTCGATGTTTACCGTCTTCTTCCAAGGCGAAGGCAGAAGTATCTGAAGAGGTGAAAACCAGAGTGAATGGGGTTATATCGAGAGCTGCAGCCACTATGAGGGACAAGAGGGAAAGTGTGGTGACGTTAGCTAAGCGGCTAGGACTTGTAGTCCATCTGATTAGGTGTTTTCCCAAAGCATTTGACGTATCCATCTTGCGACAAACTGTGACATTCTTCACATGTAAAATCATTTTTTATTTTATTTTGAAAAACACTACATGTGTAATCCAAGGCACAAGTGGATCGGGTTCCATGGAGGCAAACGGAAAGGGGGGGGGGGGACTTTGGTTCTCTTTACACACACACACACACTTTTACACCGTTTAGCTGTTGTACTAGCTAACGGCACGCACACACAGATACCACACACACACACACACACACACACACACACACACACACACACACACACACACACACACACACACAAAAACACAATTACACACATTAAATATGAATCAATATACAGGGAAGCATAAACACTGTCCTAGTGACATTAATGATACCAACTGTGACAGTGTGTGTGTGTGTGTGTGTGTGTGTGTGTGTGTGTGTGTGTGTGTGTGTGTGTGTGTGTGTGTGTGTTGTTGATGGTGACCTTCAGGCACAGCTGAGGGTCTGACTGCCAGCGCTCATCATGGGCGTGGAATGCATGACTGAATGCCTGTGTGTGTGTGTGTATGTGTGTGTGTGTGTGTGTGTGTGGTGTGTGTGTGTGTGTGTGTGTGTGTGTGTGTGTGAGGTACTTAGGTGGCTTTAGCAGAATTTGCTGTAAAACTGTCATTCACGGTCCGAAGAGGAGCTGCCTGCGTTTCTCAAAACATGCAGTTCAAAGTCTGTGTGTGTGTGTGTGTGTGTGTGTGTGTGTGTGTGTGTGTATCCCTTGTGTGTCTTTTATGCTATGTGATAGACAATGCCCACTGTGTGCATGTCTATCTGTAGTTTAGTGTGTTGACGGGGTAGTCATAGATACACACACGCACTCTAAGAAGTACAAAGAGAGCTGTATTCACACACACACACACACACACACACACACACACACACACACCACACACACACACACACAACTGTTGCATACTCCGTCATTTAGCTCATCCATACTCAAAAGCACAAGGACATACCACAGATGGCTGTTCTACAGTCAATGTGCTCTTCATCGGGGAACTGAAAAGCCTCAACTATTCATGGGAACTAATGCTAATGATCGTTAGCTTACATTATGAGTTTTTAGCAGAGATGAGTTGATACAAGTCTATAAATTAAGGTCTGAGTCAGACCCAAAACAAGATGATAAATCAGTATTTTATGTTTTTGGTTCAAACAATGTACAAGATCAAAGCTAGGGTTGTGTAGCTCCATTATAGGAACGGTAGATCAAAAACAAATGGAGCATAACTGTTCCCAAAATCTAACATTAATTGATAAAAACACAAAAAAAGGCCACAGCAAACTTACTGAATGGAAACAGTGGTTCCAAAACTTAAAGCAGAGATATTCAACAGGGGGTCCATGACCCCTAGGGGGTCCTTAGAGTTAGAGCAGAGGGGCCACCAAATTAGGTTAAAACATCATGTTTCAAATGTGTTTTTTTTTTTAAATTAAATGTAAATGGACTGTTGCTATGTAGAACTTCTCCAGTCTTAACAACTACTCAAAGGGCTTTTCAGGAACCATTCACACACTGTGGCCAAGGCTGCGGTACAAGGTGCTGCCTGCTCATCAGATACACACTCACACACATATACGCAGCATCGAAGACAACTGGGGGGTCAGTGTCTGTCCCAAGGACACTTTGACATGGGACCTACCTTCTGATTGGCAGACGACCGCTCTACCCCTGAGCCACAGCCGCCCAATGAATCCAACACATTATAACAAATGTAAATTTGTGAGGAAAAAAAACACTATTTTACACATTGGAGCTAAGCTAACTACAGGTAAAGCAGCCACTATGCTAACCAGTTAAGGACGTACTGTGCCTTTACACATTCACTGTATGTTTAACATTAAACATGATGTATAAATAATATATTAATATCCAATTATTTTCATCCATCTGGCCCAGTTTAACATGCAACTTAGTTTTATACAATATATGTAGGGGGTCCCGACCCGGTCTCTCTTTCAGCGTTAGGTTTAGGACCCCTGACTTAGAGTGCTGGTTATTCCCTAATTCAAACATTAGTTTGTGATGAAGCTGCATTAAATATATGGAATAAAGCTGCTGAAGTTATTGGTTCCAGTTGCGAAGGTCTTGGTGATCACAGCTAGACTTTAATCGACGTCCTCTTGAGCAAGGCACGTTGACAGTGTTGACAAGAGTTGGGTTGGGAACCGGAGGGTCACTGGTTCAAGTCCCCATGTGGACCAAAAAGTATAGAGTGTGGATTGGTGGCTGGACAGATGCCACTTCACCTCCTGGGCACTGCAAGGTGCTCTTGAGCAAGGCACCGTACCCCCCCCCAAACCGCTCAGGGTGCTGGTTCAGCTGGCAGCCCCCCCACTCACTCTAACATCTCTCCATTAGTGCATGTATAGGTCCTGAGCACGTGTGTGTATTTCAGGCCTGTGTGTAGTAAGTGTGCACACAGAGTGTAAATTGTAATTTCCCCACTGGGAATTAATAAATAAGTTAAAAAATTAAATTAATTAAGAAAAAGACAGAGGTTGAGTCGGAAAAAATGAAATAAAAGGCTCAAACGGGGCAAGTTTTGTGTAATTTCTCCACCAGTTAATTCCACTGAGAAGGGGGCTGAGCTTTTCTGTCTCATCCCACGGTCCCCCCACGGCCCGGTGTTATTCATAACCGCACGGCATTCAGCCCCAATATACAGCGATAGAATTACAGAAGAAGAAGAAGACAATGACACCACGTCACCGAGTGCGGAGCGTCGCAGCGCCGGGCCGTTCAAAGCCCCGCGGACGAAAAGGTCGTCCGTCTCGGAGCCTGAAATCAGACTCTCGAGGGCCGGATGGGGAGGATGGGAGATAGTCCCGAAATAAAAGATGAGGGCTGGAAATAGAATCAGTGGAGAGAAAAGGAGAGGAGGACAGACAGGGAGAAGGAGGACCGGGGGGGACAGGCGGTCTTCAGAGCGTCATCAGGGAAAAAACTGAGACCGAGTGATATCCACATGTCACGTGACTCGAGGAAAACGCAGTGTAGATGTAGCCGAACATGTTCCTATTTAACACTCTGTGATGCTGTGAAATGTTTTGCATGCAGGACTTTTATTTTGTGATCTTCTATTTATGTAAAAACCTTTGAGTAAATGTTACTGACGTAAAAAAAAAAAAAAAAAAAAAGCATAAGACTTCATCTACTTCTACTTTTATGAGCGGTTTCCCAGCTCCCACGCATCCCATAATTCCTTGTGGGCATGTCAGCGCACAAACAAACACAGGAGCCCTTATTTTACCCACTCTGAGAAGCCAGTGGTATGCACACACACACACAACACACACAACACACACACACCACACGTTAGCTCTGCCTAGAGCAGGGCATCTGTCACCGGTCATCACAGAAAGAGAGAAATTACTCTACACACACACACACACACACACACACACACACACACACACACACACACACACACACAACACACACACACACACACACACACACACAACACACACACACACACACACACACACACACACACACACCACACACTCCCTGTATGTATCCAAAAACAGAAAACTGCCGTTCAGCAGATAGGAAATTGAAACGAGCCTGAGTGCCAACGCTCCGCTGTTTTCTGTCTTTTTTCACATTTTAAATTCCTGCAAAGTTTATTCAGCAGTGAGAGACCAGGTTAGAGCAGGAAAAGAGACCATTAGTTTCAAAATCTTCACTCCAGTTAACCCTCATGTTGTCCTTGGGTCCTTGTTGTCCCTAGTTTTCTTTTTAATTCCCCCAAAATAACATGATTGATTCCACACAACGCTCTTTGGCAAGTACAAATCTCTACTTTCATTGATTTTAAATTCCAAGTTTTACTGCACGTACATTACACAACTCTGAGTAACAGAGTGGAGTGTCACTGTAACCCCCTGGAAATAATTCCTCTTTGCTTTGTCATTGGTGAACCACAAGGTTTCTGTTATCGCAGCGGAGCGACTAGTTCATCACGATGACCGTGGGGGGGGGGGGGGGCCTGCTGGACGGACTCAGACTCAGAATAAAGTCCTGAGGATTATTCACACATACACACTCGTGTATTTACTCTCTATAAGGGGCATTCGTTGTTTTCACTCTGCAGAGTTGAGCTACGTCCTCGTTTCCATCAAAGAGGTGGATGTTGTGTGTGTGTGTGTGTGTGTGTGTGTGTGTGTGTGTGTGTGTGTTTGTGTGTGTGATCTTGTTCAACTACATTCGTGGGGTCCAAAAGCCGGGAGTTCAGTATACTTGTGGGGTCCCGATATCTTTGTGGGGCCAAAATGCTGGACCCCACAACTTTAAAGGGCTGTTTGAGGGTTAAGACTTGGTTTTAGGATTAGGGTTAGAATTAGGTTATGGTTAGGGTGGGGGTTAAGGTTAAGGTTAGGGTGGGGTAAGGTTATGGTTAGGGTGGGGGTAAGGTTATGGTTAGGGTGGGGGTAAGGGTTAAGGTTAGGGTGGGGGTAAGGTTATGGTTTGGGTGGGGGTAAAGTTATGGTTAGGGTGGGGGTAAAGTTATGGTTAGGGTGGGGGTAAGGTTATGGTTAGGGTGGGGGTAAAGTTATGGTTAGGGTACAGCTACAGTTGAATTCTGCACAAGTTTGAGAAGCTGTTTAACACTCGGTTTAATCTGATTTTGTTTTGTTTTTGTATTTTTTTTAAGCGTGTTGCTTCTCAATCAACCACCCGCTGTGGAAGAATTTCAAACAGGCTCTAAGCAGAGACATCACGTGGCTGCACACTCGGCCCACCAGCGCTGAAACTGGATTTTAAGGCGCCCGGGTGTTCAGACCGCCCGGTGTCAGGGTCCGCCCGCTGACAAACGTGACTAAATATGGAATAACAGTCAAGTTGGAAGTGTTTCAAGAGAAACACACCCTGCGAGAGTGATAGATTGTGTTATCTAGCAACAAAAAAAATCTCCACTGGGGCCGGGACGATGGCAGGGGCGGATCTATGGGGGTGGGGGGGTGGGGGGACAGCTGAAGACCGCAGGGCGATGGGGACGCTTTATCCGATTATATCCTTTCACTAACTGCGATTTTCCTTTATTACAATTCTAGAGGTATTGAGATTGGAATGGAATTGAGTAAAGTCACTTTCTTTTCCTTCTTATTCAACAGAAGTTGAATAAGAGACAATATGTCCTGAGACATTTCTAAAAACTGATTGTTTTCTAACGTGCTAAGTCAGTCGGACAGACGTTTAATTTGTAAAGAAGTAACATAACGTGTATTTTTTTGCATTTTCTGCTTTCGCTCTTTGGCAACCGCATAACTTCGGTATTGTTTAAACAGGAAATATTTAGGTTAATCATTGGTAAAAATTAAATACATACAAAATATTAGGGGTGGGAATCACCTCTCGATCCGATATCATCACGATACTTACGTTTAAACATATTGCAATATTCTGCGATATATTGCAAGTTATTACCTTTGGTCCAACTTCAAATTTTTCCCAATGATGTTCCCTATAAGTCAACATCTGTTTTACCTAAAATTAAACATTTATCTGTTTGTTTATATTACTGCAAAATGGGATTGTCAAGCAGACAAACTGACCAACACATATATAATAAAAGATTGATACATGGCGCCTGTGTATCGATACAGTATTGCCACTGAAAATATCGCAATGCTATGCTGTATCGATTATTTTTTCCCCACCCCTAAAAAAAAAAATTGATTCTAGGGAAAATAATTGATTTTAAAAATCCTCACAAAAAAAATCCCCTAGTATCCACAGGGAGTCTGCCATTATCAGCTTTGATTAATAAGCAGCCATGAGCGTCTTTCCTACAGGGAAATGACCTCTGACTTCCACTAAGGGGGGGGGGGATCATGGGAACTGGAGTCCTGAAGTGGCTGTACAGAAGCCCGAGGGAGCTCTTAAGGTTTTAAAGGAAGGGGGGGGGGGGGGGGGGCGGGGTCCTTATGACAGTCATAAGATGTGTGTTCATGAGTGTGTTGAGAAGGAACAAAGTGTAACTGGAGTTATTTAAAAATAAGAAAGTTATTTCAAGTCTGACTAAGATGTAGTCTCACATCCACAGTGTTGCGGAGGAAGGTCTAGCCAGTCCACCTAGCATTCTGATTTAAAAAAAAAATAGATTTCAATATATAAATAAGGAAGAGCAGAAAACTGCAACATTAAAAGAGCAGCCTGTTTATTGCTAAGGCCATATGGTCAAACTTAAACACCACCATTTGTTCTTTTAGTTTATTCCTATTATTATTAATTCATGTATATTGTATGTATGTTTATTTTTCCTAGTACCTCATTTATATTCTGTGTGGTGTGACTGATGTACGTGTGCTGCTGTAACATCGTAATTTCCCATTTTTCTTGGGATCAATAAACATCTATCTATCCATCTCTCTATCCATCTCTCTATCCATCTCTCTATCCATCTCTCTATCCCTCTCTCTCTCTCTCTCTCTCTCTCTCTCTCTCTCTCTCTCTCTATCTATCTATCTATCTATCTATCTATCTAAAAAGGAACAAACAGTTGAGTTTAGGAAATGTGACACATGGGACATGATCCCCCTTCTCCTGGGTGAAAGTCCTGTGTTTTACCCATCCACCCCCCCGACGCCAGTTTTTGCCCTTTCATAATACTCGCTACGGCGTAAAGTCAGATGCAATTGCAAGGTAATGTAAGTCAATGGAGGTCAAACGGCGTTGATAAACACGCTAAAAAGCGAGTATACGTCTTGACAACATGCCAATAATGGCATATAAATTGTTGTGTCATGCATACGCCACTTCATGAGATCAGTCTGTTTCCAAACCCAAAAGAAGACAGTGAAGACCAGATGATGTAAGCTGGTGAATAAACCTTTAGGGCTAAATTATTGTGTTACACATATGGAAAATGAAGGCTAGATCTGCTAAAATGTCCCACCACTGGGATGAAAACATGAAAACACTGATTAAAGATGTGGATCCTATTCCATGATTACAAGACAAATGTCTCAGATCACACGTCCTTCCACTACTTGTGTAATAAAATTATGGAGATTTTGAAAGGGAATGCTGCAACCTTTTTTAAGATGTGTCATCACATTTTTTACTTTTCCCATTCCCAAAAGAGGCGGTTGCTAGGCATCGTCGCCAAGTGTGTGAATGTTCATGCGAGTAGATTAAAAAAATCATCCAATTGCAGTGACAGTGAATTGAGTCAAATGCACATATTGTGCCAAACAAACTGAAAGTTGAGTGTGTGTGTGTGTGTGTGTGTGTGTGTGTGTGTGTGTGTGTGTGTGTGTGTGTGTGTGTGTGTGTGTGTGTGTGTGTGTGTGTGTGTTGCAGCCTGTACTGCTTCCAGTCTTTCTGAGAAACATAACTGTAAACACACACACACACACACACACACACACACACACACACACACACACACACACTGTAGGGTTTGGACTCTGTTCAGAAATTCATTAGGAGGAAAATTAGCATAGTTAAAGCCGGAGCTTGACTGAGTTTCACCCTCAGAAAGCCCGGGGGGTGAAGCCAGCGAGCCGTGACGCATTTCAAACACGGCAAACTACAAATACCCGTGGAAATATCTCAATTGGAGGGCGAGGGAGTGCTGAACACAGCAATACGCTATGAGCACGGCACTTGGCGGGAGTCTGTCAGAGACTCGCCCTACGGAGAAACAAACAAGTGTCCGGAAATGTGTTTCAAAACGGCTTCTTCTCTTTTCATTACCTCAACATTTCTGGCATTTCTCCTTCTTTTAGTTACAAATTGATAATGTGCACGGAAACCTAACATGTACAGTATACAAAGCAGGGCTGTAGTCAAGACCACCTTTGTCGAGTCCAAGACCAGGACTAGTCAGGTCCAGGTCAAGACAAAAAGGTTCGGGTCCAGACCGAGTCCAGGACAGAAAAAAAGGTCTTACGCATGACTTTATCAAGACACTAATTTTGGCTTATTTGTTAATATAAAAGCAAAAACAGTGTCACAACACCCAGTATTTGTAAGTATAGCCGTTCCCCTTGATATCATATAATCTAAAGACAACAGAATGACATATGGTGATACCTCATAATAGCTACATACACATACATACTGCTACAGTAGGTACTAGTACTGAGTATTTGAGCTCTGCTACTAAAGTTGCTAGCTGCTTTGGCAACGTTAGCTAACGGCCGCTAGCATACGTACAGGCTAACTTTTGACAGTTAGCTTAAAACGTAACAAATCCCCACCCATCTCGTAGGAGCAAAGCTTAATATTTCATTCAATGAAATGATGATACAAAAGGAGCACTAATGCCACAGGTGTTATGTTGACAACGTGGACGCAAATGTAGGAAATTCCAAAGGCAGTTGTAATATTTACCTTTTAGGCTAGGCTAACGCTGCGCCGCTAACGTTAGCAAACGTTGGCGTAGCGTTTTCTAGCTAGCTGTCTAAACTTGTGATAAGCCGAACATCATCCCCGCCTGAACTGTGTTCACTTTACCTCCAATAGTATTATGAACATAACAAAGACACCTGGACTCGGCCGAGACCAAAAGCCATATTTGTCAAGACCAGTGGCCGAGACCGAGACGAGTCCGAATGCTAGCGAGTCCGAGTCAAGTCCGAAACCACAGAAAAACGGACTTGAGTCCAAGACCGGACTCGAGTACTACAGCCCTGATACATAGAATATGAAGAGGTCCAAACCAAGACACAAGCTTTGGAAAATAATTATTATTCATGAGCAAAAAGTACAATAAAAATGAATTTTCTAATAATAACTGTCGTACATATGTTTACCTACTGTATATCATCATTGGATTTAAAGCAAGTAACTAAGTAACCCTGAGATGTTTTGTCAATCCTTTTAATTTATTTATTTATTTTTTTAAAGGTGCCCTGCCACATGTATTTTATGACTTTGTGGTAATGTCTGAAGTTCTACCATGGATACTGTAACTTGGTTTCCATGGTTACTTGGTTTCAAGCCATTCTAGCGTGGTATAGAAAGCCTGCAGGAAGACTCAGGTCTCATTAGTATTCAACAAGCTAAGCAGCTTGACTCTGATTGGCTAACAGCTAGCCAATGACATGACGTCAGACTGACCAGCTGTTGTAATTGGTCTGATCCGTGTCACATTCTCATTAGGGACTGAGCCCCCCTAAAGGTCCGATCCCACAATCACCCCAATGTGGAGCACAAATAATGCAATTTGAAATGTAAATTAGGGCTGCACAATGAATCGAATTTTAATAGCGATCACGATTTGGACTTCCCACGATCAAATTTGCGTCATTTCATAGAACGCTCCGGGTTTTTTGCAAAGCCAATCTCCCGCTACTACCGTCTGCTCATGAGCCAGTCAGAGTAGTTCACTGCACCCCGTGCGTCTTAGTTTCTAGATGTAGACAGTCCCAGAGGACAGATAGAGTGAGGAAAACTCAACAGATAGCAGTCGGTTAACGTCGGTATCAAGGTTTACCAGTTTGCCAGTAAACGCAACATTTGTCCCGTCTGTTTTTCAGACAACAGCGGTGAGCAGTGCTAGTCGGTGCTAGTAGCGTCTGTTAGCTGTTAGCTCCTCTAGGACGCACCGGTGCTAGTAGCGTCTGTTAGCTGTTAGCTCCTCTAGGACACACCGGTGCTAGTAGCGTCTGTTAGCTGTTAGCTAGTAGCTCCTCTAGGACGCACCGGTGCTAGTAGCGTCTGTTAGCTGTTAGCTAGTAGCTCCTCTAGGATGCACCGGTGCTAGTAGCGTCTGTTAGCTGTTAGCTCCTATAGGACGCACCAGCGCTAATGTCCTCGCATCCGCTGCAATGTTGTTTATATGGATATGGTTTAATTTTGCGTTACATGACCCATTTCGTCTGTAAAGCCGTGCCTGTGTTGGATCTTTCTACGCTCTCTCGTCCTACTCTCTCTCCTCTTACTCTCCGCGCCCCGCCACACAGCGGCCGCCGGTCCACACTTCTGACATTTGTCCACAGTTTTCATTATTATTAACACAGCTGTATATTGTTAAGTATGAGGGGGCAAACCTGTATTTGTACCAGTGTTTCCATGGTAACTCTGTTATCGCGGCCGCTACGGCGAAGAACACAGAAGAAGTTACTGAATGCAGCTAACTTCAGTTGGTAGAGTAACAGCGTGGGAGACGGAGCTGCTGGACCGAGACCGGGACCTGGACCATGGCCAAAATATCATAGTTAATAAAAATGCAGCGCAGTGACGATGCAGACGCTTCATACACACGACGTGTGTATCCGCCGTTCGACCCGTTCATAGTGATCAGCCGTCTCTCTGTGAGTAGCGTCCATCACACTCCTTCTCTCAGTTATAAATAGCCTATGTGACAATAAAATTTGTTTTGGTTAAAATCAACAAATAATCGTGAAAATAATCGCGATCAAAATTTTGATCAAAATAATCGTAAATATAATTTTGGCCATAATCGTGCAGCCCTAATGTAAATAACAAAAAAAACAACCGTGAATCACGTTCTATGGACAATTTCTGTTAAAATATACAGACATACAATTGTTAATACGCAGATATTCCTTAGAGTGTACATTATAAAAGGAGAATCGACGTCCCAGTGTCAGCTTTTAACTGAAGCAACTGCCAACTACTTGACCCCCGAAACGGCCCTCACGCCTGGTTACTGGTTACAGCGACAGATGCCATGTTGTTCTGTGGCCTGGCAACAAAGGCAACATACAGTCGAGCTGGTGGTGACCTAATTCACAAGCCAACCTCCATCCCTACAGGGCGAAGCTACAGTACACGCAACATAAGACACACACACACACACACACACACACACACACACACACACACACACACACACACACACACACACACACACACACACACACACACACACAAACACAGCTCAATGTCTAATGTGGCCGGCAGAAAAATGTCCCATAATGTGGGACCCGCCAAGACCACAACATGGAGAAAAGTCAGTGTAATCAGGGTTTTTCCTGCATAGAAGAACTTTTGGCACCCCCACAAAGAGGGAATTTTCTTAAAATTTTCTTAAAATTGAAAAAAAAATAGCAACTCAAATCTTCTCTAGTGTCTTGATGGTTTATCAGCAATTTACCAAACAACTGTTGAACAATTTCCATTCAATTCAATTTTATTTATAGTATCAAATCATAACAGAAGTTATCTCAAGACACTTTACAGGTAGAGTAGGTCTAGACCACACTCTATAATTTACAAAGACCCAACAGTTCCATTAATTCCCCCAAGAGTAAGAAACTAGTGCGACAGTTGCGAGGAAAAACTCCCTTTTAGGAACAAACCTGGATAGACCCAGGGTCCTGGTAAGGGGAGTCTGATGGTGCCGGTTGGGGGTGTGGCGGTGCCGTTTGGGGGTGTGATGGTGCCGGTTGGGGGTGATGTGATTGGGGTGTGTGTCCGGTTGGGGTGTGATGGTGGGTGACGGCGGTTGGGGGTGTGACGGTGCCGGTTGGGGGTGTGACGGAGCCGGTTGGGGGTGTGACGGGCCGGTTGGGGGTGTGACGGTGCCGGTTGGGGGGTGTGACGGTGCCGGTTGGGGGTGTGGACGGTGCCGGTTGGGGGTGTGACGGTGCCGGTTGGGGGTGTGTGGCGGTGCCGGTTGGGGGTGTGCGGGCCGGTTGGGGGTTGTGGCGGTGCCGGTTGGGGGTTGTGTGGACGGGCCGGTTGGGGGTGTGACGGTGCGGTTGGGGGTTGTTGATGGTGCCGGTTGGGGGTGTGACGGAGCCGGTTGGGGGTGTGATGGTGCCGGTTGGGGGTGTGACGGAGCCGGTTGGGGGTGTGACGGAGCCGGTTGGGGGTTGTGGCGGTGCCGGTTGGGGGTGTGATGGTGCCGGTTGGGGGTGTGACGGAGCCGGTTGGGGGTGTGATGGTGCCGGTTGGGGGTGTGACGGAGCCGGTTGGGGGTTGTGACGGTGCCGGTTGGGGTGTGTGGCGGTGCCGGTTGGGGGTGTGATGCACAGTGGCAATAATAGTCAGAATAAAAGGTAATGGCAAGCAGAAAATAAACTTGAATATTAGCGCTAATCTAAGTTTTACAGTCCAGAGTCGGGCTGTACCGGACTGTCTCACTGTTGACTGTATCTGTCAGCTGTTGTCATAGGTAACGCGAGCCGTAACAACTGGCTCCCTCAAATTTGGTGAAGTTTTGTATTTGCCAAGGTGGATATTTGGCGAGTGAAGGGTGCTAATTTCAATCCTGTTGGTTGAAGTTACGGAAAGATCATGGTCACGGTTAGAAAAGCCAATTGATTGTTTAAAAAAGCCAATTGATTGTTTAAAAAAGCCAATTGATTGTTTAAAAAAGCCAACTGATAGTTTAAAATGGGACACCGACGCCGTCCCATGGAGTATTCGTCCATCTGCTTCCTCATCAGATGAAAGAAAAGCCAAAAAAATAGTTTAAAAAAGCCAATTGATAGTTTAAAATGGAGGATTCGTCTACCCGCTTCATCATCAGATGAAAGCGTCCGCCAAATAGACTGAAAATCTAAATCATTATTATAAATTTCCATCCTCCAGTGTGAAAAAGATGCATGATTTTTTCTTGATGACACTGCAGCTGACACCATGATACTTCTAAATTATAGATTTTTTTTTTTTACATGGCATATCAGTAACATATGGCACAAGGGCAACAGGAAGTCCCATTCAGTACCAAAAGGGACAGTGTGGGACATGAAGCAGGACAACACGCGACTCGACGGCCGCCATGACTTCCATCCAAAAGACACAGCGAGCCGACCATCTGCTCAGGAGCATTTTCCACACAACCGGTTCAGAAAAAAAAAAAAAGGATGGATGGATAACGACTGGAGCGGTGAGGTTTTCACTTCTTTAAAAAAAAACGAGATGAAAACACTTTGGCAGACTTTCCGAGTTTTTTTTTTTTTGCCGTCGCACGCCGACCTCGAGGCGATCGGAGCCGCGGCCCGCTGCGTCGGGGACATTAAATATTTAGCAAAGACACTGGCTGGATTAAGAAAAATGTTGGGAAAGAGATGAAGATAAAGGAGTGCTCGAGTTATAAATAATTACAGCTCAGATATTCAAAATCCCGGGGGAGGGGAGGGGAAGAAAAGGGATTTCCGTCTCTTAGAAATCTGAAGAAAGAATCTCCATCCCGCAGCTGCTGGTTTTGAATAGAGAGAAAACACAAAAATAAAAAGGCTATGACAGTCAAATGTAGGGTTAATAGATGAGAGGGAGAGAGAGAAAGATGTGGGTGGATGGAGACAGGAAAAGGTGGGTGGATAAAGGAATACTAGAGAGAGAATTGAGGTGCAGTAGAGATGTAAAGGGGATGTGTTAAAGGGTAACTACTGTTTTTTCAACCCTATGTTTTTGTGTCCAAGTGACCGATGGAAACAACAATCTTTGACAATTACAATGTAAGTTAATAGGGCAATTATAATAATAGTGCTTATTTTGCCACTGACAGACTCAGATTAATATTCTAAGTGACTGATGGAAACAACAATCTTTGACAATTACAATGTAAGTTAATAGGGCAATTATAATAATAGTGCTTATTTTGCTATTGACAGACTCAGATTAATATTCTAAGTGACTGATGGAAACAACAATCTTTGACAATTACAATGTAAGTTAATAGGGCAATTATAATAATAGTGCTTATTTTGCTATTGACAGACTCAGATTAATATTCTAAGTGACTGATGGAAACAACAATCTTTGACAATTACAATGTAAGTTAATAGGGCAATTATAATAATAGTGCTTATTTTGCTATTGACAGACTCAGATTAATATTCTAAGTGACTGATGGAAACAAGAATCTTTGAAATTATAATGGAAGTCAACGGGGTAATTGTCCACAAAAGTGCTTGTTTTGCCACTGAAAGACTCAGATTAATATTCTAAGTGACTGATGGAAACAACAATCTTTGACAATTATAATGGAAGGTAATGGGGCAATTGTCCAGCTTGTATCTACCTTCACAAAAGTGCTTGTTTTTGCCACTGACAGACTCAGATTAATATTCTAAGTGTCTGATGACATAGACAATACGCTGTCATCACGATACTTATATCACAATACGATATAATTGCATATTGCAATTTAATTATTTTATTATTTATTCCCAATTTCAAATGACGTCCCCAAAAGGAAACTTTGTCAACATCTGTTTCATCTAAAAAGAAACATTTCTGTTTCTGCTCTCACTTAATTTTTATTGCCGCAAAATGGGATTGTCGAGCAGACAAACATAAACCAACACATAGAAATTGTTCACGTATTGTATTGTCCGTATTTGTCTAGCCTAGCTGATGTCTTGTATACATGTCTTTGTCCTTATGTTAACTGTATTGTTATTTTAGTTGTCTAAATCTGTCTAGTCCTTATCGATGTGCTGTATAGCTAGGTCTTGTGTTTCTGCAGAACAGGGACCTGCTGAAAACCAGTTCTTGAACTGAGTCAGGCCCGTTTGCATTGCATTTGACTTTCCTGCATAATAAATATGAAAATTAAATTAAATGAAATATAATAAAAGAGCGATACTTCGGCGCATGTGCATCGATACAGTATTGCCACTGAAAATATCGCGATACGATGCTGTATCGGTTTCCCCCCCCCCCCCACCCCCACCCCTAGTTGTCATGGCTGAACGAGGGAAATTTGAACGTAAGTTAACGAAGAAGAGGTTTTCAACGGGATGACGGACAGTTTGTGGAAAATAACAGATGCCCCAGCCACGTTTAAGACCACGGTAGTTGCTCTGTAGTTTTGTAATTTTCAATTTACAGACTGAAAAACGTGTGCTGCACAATCAGTTTGGACCCGCAGAGAATAAAGAAATAGAACATGCACTTAACCCTTGTGTTGTCTCGTGTCCCTCGGGTCAAATTGAGGTTTTATTTACTTCACAATCAATTAACAAATATTGTCTTTATCTCAATCTTATCTTATCTTATAACAATTGAGATCACATACGCGTTTAGGAAATGCATCAGTCTCTACTAGAACACAATTAAAAATGGAAGTGGGGTTAATTTTTTTGTTTTAAAGTTATATAGAATTCATGTTAAAAATCCACTTTGTGATCATTATTATCTTGGAAAAAGTGGTCATATCCCCAACAATGTTTTGAATTGAGTCAGGAATACATGTTTATCCCAGAAATAAGGTAAGGTCGTTGATTTTCAGGTAGAAAAAATGTAACTTGTAACATTTTTCTTCTTCTAAATATGTGAAATGGGTCAATTTGACCCGAATACCATACAACACTTAACACAGGCATTTTGCATTCAGAGTTACGATATCGTGGTGCGTCGTTATAGGATTGTCTATCAACATATTTATATCGCAGAATCGCTGTATCGTGATATTATCGGTATCGTACCCTGGGGTTCCCATACCGATTCACTTCAGCAGGTAAAAAAGGGAACTTCGAGACTTCTTAAACACTAAACGGTTAATATTTGACATAAGTGGGACAACAGCTGGTCTGGATCCAGCGCTTACTTTAGCATGCAAGCTTCCTTCTCTGCAGCTCTGCAGGTTAATCCTCTCATCTCTGCCTGGAAGCTCAGCACATCCTGGAGTTACACAAATGCCTCTGTGTGTGTGTGTGTGTGTGTGTGTGTGGTGTGTGTGGTGTGTGTGTGTGTGTGTGCGCTCTCTCCTGTTTGTCTTAGTGTGGTTTAAGCAGTCGTCCAGTAAATTTACATCTCGCTGCATTTCTATTTCCATGATGCTTTTTTTTGGGGGGGGGGGGGGTACATTTATTAAGTTATCTAGCCTTAAGATAGCTAGCCTCAGATCTAAATTTAGAGAACGTAAGCTGGTCTTGAGCTTGTTGGCAATGTTAACGCTAGTAACCTTTTGGCACCAAAACCACCCACTACCAAGATTGGGGTTAAATTATGGACATTTTGTTTGTACTCCATTAGAGCCCAGTCGGATTTTTAAGACAGATACTGATATGAATATTTGGTTATTAAAAAATCCAATATCCCGATATACACATATTTTAAAAAAAGAAAAAGAAAATCCATTTATGAGTTCTCACTAAAATAATATGACAATAATTTGGTTTATTGTCACGACAGATCATCAAAATATATTACATTTCTAATAAATAAAATAAAATTTAAAAAAAATACAAACTTAAGATATGAAACTTAATGTCCTTTGAACAAAAACACTAACAAAAAAAATGCCAGAGGGACATTGTAGAGCGCCCTCTGGTGGACAGACTATGCAACGCCATCCCTCATTACATGGTTGACAGTCCGTTTTTATTTTTTAAATATTCATTATCAGAATCATTTATTAGTCAATATAAATGATTTCAATGAACGAGTATTTAAAAGAAGTGAAATTGGCCATTATAAATACCGATAGATCGGGAAATGCCTAATATCGGCCCTCAGTCCTAGTCCAGAATCTACAGTAAACGTGTACGTGAACGCAACGTCTGCAGCATCCCCATATGTAAACAAACCCTGACCCTGAATGCAGCATAGTGTCCGTTCCAAACCCTACTGAAGGATTAGGCTTAGCTGCAAGAATGTCCTCAATAAAGAGCAGTAAAAATAGCCTGTCTCAAAATGTTGGGAATTACAAAGTGGCCTATCAGACTGTGTTTACATGTGAGAGGGAAGGCATCTAAACAGTGTGTGGGCGCTCCACAGCCTCCTCAGTGTGTTTGTCAAAGTGTTTATAGTATATTTTTCTCTCAAAGTGACCCGACGTTCCCAAACTCTTTCTCTCACAGAGCCGCCGATCCCCCTCTGACCTGAAGACCTCGCTGCTGCTTCAGGTTTCAGTCTACTTCACTTCTATTTCTGACGCTTCCTGTCTCGGCCTGTCTGTGTTGCTATTTATTTGTCTACCTCTGTACGAGTCTCTGGCGTGCCTCTGTTGTCTTTCAGTCCAGTTTATTTGATGCTGTAGGGAGTTGCATTTATTGAACTAGGAACACTAAAGGACATTTTATGCTTCTGTGGAGGAACAATGCAGAGCTTTCGCCGTAGCCTACGTAAGTGGCCTGGTGTTCACACGTATGTGTGTGTGTGTGTGTGGTGTGTGTGTGTGTGTGTGTGTGTGTTTGTGTTTGTGTGTGTGGTAGAGAAAGGGAGATGTGAGAGTGTTGCCCCTGTAGTGTTAATTTGGTCAGACGAGACAAGACTAAATATGTTCGTCAACGAGCTCTTTTCCCATGACGAAGACGAGACCGCACCAATGTCCAAAAACGCTGACTAAGACTAAATGCATTAATGTTGATGCAATAATTGATGTTGGAGAGTGTGCATGTTCCAAAACAGGCCAATTGCTTGGTTCCCAGTATTTAGTGAACTGTGGGCCTATAGTGTTGACCCCTGGGTTGTCCTCCCATAGACCATTAAAGCCCGGTTCAGACCAAAGATGAGTTGAAACCTCGGTCTGCGGCGTTGTGCAACCTGCCAGTTCACACCAGGGAGACGAGACGAGACGGAGTATCATCTCAGTAGCAACAACTCTTTGTACTTCCGTTCTAACTTCCGACTTACAGGCTTTGTCGTCGCTGGATATATCATTTGTTGTGTCTAAATATGAATGTGTAAACCGTTAGTGATATTGAGACGCTTGCTACAGTTACACTAGTGTGTAACTAGTGATGAATCGGCAAAAACCCGTTTTATTTCTCTGATTCTGTGCTTTGTTCTTCTAATGCCGCTGGGCGTCTATCTCTTAACCATATCCATGATACCCCCAGGGTTCTCCAAATTAAATTTAAAGCTTTAGCACGTAACTTTTGGTATTAATGAACGTCCGTTATATTCAAGCCATTGCCAAATGAGTTTCTACAAAGCTGATTAAGACTCCACACAACTCTCTCTGGATCTCTCAGTATGACTGTGTTCAGAAGATTGACTCTTCTGAAGAGTCCATCATGTTTTGTTTTTTTAATCCTCTGTGTCCTCCTTGGTGTCTAGCCACTGTGTGGAGGATGGGTGGGGGTGGTGAGAGATCACGGAAGGCTTGTATCACGTGGAAGTGAAGTAGGAGTGCAGTAGGAGGTAGTTTTATTTTAACTATTGTGAAAACCAAATCAATTCAAAACGTTCAGATCAATGTGTGAATGGAACTCTCTCCCAAATACTATCCTCAAATTCCACTTTGGCTGAACACACACACACACACACACACACACACACACACACACACACACACACACACACACACACACACACACACACACACATCCGTCTAGCATCTCTCATGCCTACACACTGTTTTGTCTGGGCGATAAAAAATAAAAATGTAGATCCGGGCTGAACAGCATGTAAATATCTCTGAAGCAGAGAGTGGGCGTGATAATCTGGATGAAACACACGGCCCCTGTAGATTAAATAAAAACACACACACACACCCACACACACACACAAAGCTCCCAGCATTCACAGCTCACACTCAGCCAACCCCTTAGATAACACCATCGGGTTAGGTAAAAACAGACTCCTTACTGGAGCAATGGCCCGATGAGGACGGAGAATGGCGGAGCATCCTGTAACTGACGGAGACACTGAAAGTACAGATTTCCACTTTTGCGACATAATCAACGGCCACTAGAGGGCACTGCAAATATAAACATAAATACAAGTCGGAATTGCTGCTTGCACAAATTACCTATGGGAGTGTTTTTCGCCCTTCAGCTGCTGCGGTAAAATACGTTTCTATTTTCCAGATCACTGGCATTAAAAGCAACCAGTAATACGGAGGTTAAGGGTTCAAAAGCCTCGTATCAGTGATGACAGATACTGTAACCGCAGACTGATCAGCTGGATCACGACGGAGCTTTTTTAGCATGACATAATGCTTCACAGTTCACGGCCCTCATTAAATGCAAAGTAGGCCAGTGTTGTGTAACTCTGAATGCATGTCCGTTGTTGGCTTAAACCAGTCATGGTCGTTGTCACTGTCACATAACAATCTGGGGTTATGTCTGCCATCTTGTTGGACACTTTTATCTGAAATGAATGCACAGCAGGACTTAATAAGCACTTTCACAGTCTCCCTTTTCTGACCCAAAGCTCTCCCGGTTGCCTGGTTATGTGAGAAAACAAACCAAAAACTGAAGGAAGCCTGTGTAACATAAGACACCGTTGACTCTCTTCCACACAAAAAAGAAAGAAAAAAGAATACAATGGCTCATTTGAAGCAGCACAGAGAAGTCACATTGTTGAGGATTACACAACAGAGTGAGGAGTGAGGAGGAGGGCATTTGAGGCTATTAATGAGCAAATTGGGAGCGCGGGTGAGCTCCGGATTGCAGGAAAGGACCAAATAAAAGATGAAATACCCGTCTTTCCTTTCTTGCAGAGACATAAAGAATCAGCTCAGATGTCGGCGTATTTTTCCTGGGTTCATCGAAGACATAATTTGACAGAGGAGATTAAGGGTATTTCCTCAATGAATGTGAAGTTTTTCAATAAAAAAAAACAAAAAATGCAAAATGACATCCTTTTGGACTGCTATCACCCTACCTATGTCCAAAACTTTAGAATAGTTATAGCAGACAAATAAATAAATAATCAACACAACAAGTTTAAGACTAAGCTTGCTCAAGAAGAAACTACAATCATTGGTCTTTAGTTTGGTGATGTCTAAAAGGACTAAAAGGCTTTAGAAAGCTTAGATGCTGATAAAAACGGCTCGGGTGCTGCACCTAAGACTTGTAACGGCGGGGGAAACCCTGGATGTGAAGCAGGACATCCTCTGTGAGGGCGTTTGTGAGGGAGGGAGGGAGTGAGTGAGGGAGTGAGTGAGGGAGGGAGGGAGTGAGGGAGTGAGGGAGTGAGGGAGTGAGGGAGGGAGTGAGGGATGGTTGACGTCCACAAATCATCCATCTTTATCAACTAGACTTAAATAATCACTTCAACACTTAGCAGGGATGACACCACACACACCACACACACACACACACACACACAGACACACACACACACACACAGACACACACACACACACACACAGAGTTAGACAGGTCATGTGTACATTAACAGATGATGTGGGTTAAAAAGGCTTCTACCCCTTTTTTAAGGGTCAAATGCTGCAGAAGGGCTGTCACTCAACATACCGGAGAGTTTTCTATTCAGGCCAATGCTCTTATTGGTCCCTCGCTCTCGTTTTTTCTAACCATGTTGTCAGTCGGGCTGCACGATATTTTTGACTGATATTGCAATATGATTCAATGATCGTTTGAGTTGAGCCCCATCCCCGCACAATCACTGTTACTGTTCTTTAAAAGATTTGCAAACTACCAGCTTTTTTTCCACATGAGCAGCTGAAGCGTCGTCATTTTCATGACTCCATAACCATTCGGAGACTGTTTCTCTTTGTTCATGATGGTGTGTGATTACATTGAGATAAATCCGCCCCCTGGTCACGGAGCCCAGCCAACAACATAAAAATGCAAATTAGGTTCATTGTCTGTTAAAAAGAAACCATCGCGGGCTTCTCCACACGGTGAGATTTCAAAGATTACAACCCTCGCATGGAAATTACACAAAGAGAGGAAGGAGGAGGAAAGAAACCGCTGCAAATGACTTGATATTGAATCATAGCAACCAAAAACGGCACTCTGTCATCTGAAGAGCTAACAGCCAAACGTGGGCAGTATGTCTGTTGTTTTAAGAAACCGTGAGCAGCATGTGAAGAATTTATGTTGCAAACTTGTAACAAACTCTGACAAGCAACTTTGATGCATGATCGTCTGAGGGACCGTCCAACATAGTCAAGAGAAGAAGAGTCCCCTCATCAGGTGGGAATCCCATGTCGGATTTTTCTTACTATACATGCACTCAGTTGCAAGTGTGGAAAAAGATCTAGAGCCCAACCAACGAAGGATTTTTAAGGATGATACGCATTCAAATGTTTGTCCGAAAATCCATTTAATTTCTAATTTATTTTAAATCCAGAAACGCATAACAAGACATGAACAGATTTCCCTAACATTAGTTATGTGTAGTTATTTATTAGTTCTCACTAAAATATGATAATTTCTTTTATTGTAACAGAACAGAGGAACATCAACATATAGTAAAGGCCTGATAAATAACATGTGTAAAAATACAAACTTAAGATATGAAACTTAAAGTCATTTGAACAAAAACACACTAACAAAAAAAACAAAATAATCTGTGTTACCAACAGGGACGCTGTAGAGCGTCCTCTGGTGGACAGACTATGCAACCCCATCACTAACAGGGACGTTGTAGAGCGTCCTCTGGGGGACAGACTATGCAACCCCATCACTAACAGGGACGTTGTAGAGCGTCCTCTGGTGGACAGACTATGCAACCCCATCACTAACAGGGACGTTGTAGAGCGTCCTCTGGTGGACAGACTATGCAACCCCATCACTAACAGGGACGTTGTAGAGCGTCCTCTGGTGGACAGACTATGCAACCCCATCACTAACAGGGACGTTGTAGAGCGTCCTCTGGTGGACAGACTATGCAACGCCATCACTAACAGGGACGTTGTAGAGCGTCCTCTGGTAGACAGACTATGTAACACCATCACTAACAGGGACGTTGTAGAGCGTCCTCTGGGGGACAGACTATGCAACCCCATCACTAACAGGGACGTTGTAGAGCGTCCTCTGGTGGACAGACTATGCAACGCCATCACTAACAGGGACGTTGTAGAGCGTCTTCTGGTGGACAGACTATGCAACCCCATCACTAACAGGGACGTTGTAGAGCGTCCTCTGGTGGACAGACTATGCAACGCCAACGCTCCAAACATGGTTAACCGTCCGTTTTTGTTTTATTTTTTAGATATTCATTAATTAGAATCATTTATTTGTCATTATAAATGATCAATGAAATATTATCGGCCATAATAAATGCCGATACCGATAGTTCGGGGAATGCCCGAACGACATATCGCCCCCCCCCCCCCCCCGACATATCGCCCGGCTCTGTGCAAGGGTGAAAGGCTTTCATCAACATCTACCACACAGCCTTGATGATGTGTTGCTTGCTGACATATTACAAGACAGATATAATCAGGTCATCACTAAATGTCCTTTGTCAACACATTTAACTAATTTAAGAAAACATTAAACCTAAAAAGTAGCCATTGAAATAAAGTGCTTAATTTATAATTTAAGACTGCCATGGTGCTAGTGGGGGGGGGGGGGGAGGGGGGGGGAGTGCACGGTCTACATGTGAACTGCATTGCATTTATTATGGCCGATAATATTTTATTGATCATTTATAATGACAAATTAACAATGCTGATAAAAGAATATCTAAAAAATAAAATAAAAACGGACGATGCCGACACACGTAAAAACGCAAATATCGGCCGGCCGATAAAATCGGTCTATCACTAATATTGGGTATTGAACGACGAGGCATTTTTCAATCTGTGATCCTTCAGAGGCAATAAGGTCGTTACCTAAAAAGTATTAAATTGGGTGCCCAACCCTACCACCTGTACAGGGAACTAAACCTGTCCCCCTTTAGTGTTAGTGCCACCGAGCAACAACACCGCAGAGTTAGAGGCAGTTGTAAACAATGCGAAGGAGGGAGGGAGGGAGTTACTATTTGTCAAGTACAGAGGCAATTTTATTTACATATGCAAAGGACACCATCTGGAGCACTGTAAACCTCCAACGCCCAGCCGAGCCACACTTGGCTGCGCTCCAGACTCCCAACACTCAGGTCCGTGGGTTGGATCCCGGGTTTGTGTACAAAGAGGGAGGCAGAGGTCAGAGTTCTCCAGCGGTTTCTCCTCCGTCATGTTTGTGGAAGAGGATTTCTAAAGTCTCTCTGCTGATTCTTAAAACAAGTGTCTCCTCTCCAGGACCACCTGGAGGCTGGATGTTTTTTTTGGGGGGGGGGGGGGGGGGGGAGGGCAGAGGTAAATGCCACAAGGCTTTGGGAGGATTTTCAGGAGCCACACAGCTGATGCATGGGAACATACAGGTTGGAGTCCTGTAATTCAGCTGCAGCTTTTGACTCAGGCTGTTCTCATTACCCATTCATACATATAGCTATGAAAAGTACTGCACTGTAATTTGGAATGTATTCCACGTTTTCACTAGAGCTGGGCAATTTATCAATATTATATTTATATCGTGATATGAGGCTAGATATCGTCTTAGATTTCGGATATTGTAATATCGTGATATGGCATAAGTGTTGTCTTATCCTGGTTTTAAAGGCTGAACTACAGTAAAGTGATGTCATTTCCTGATCTTACCAGACTGTTGTAACTGTTCTATTATTTGCTTTTTACACACTTAGTCATTTTATCCACATTACTGATGATTATTTATCAGTAATCTCATTGTGTAAATATTTTGTAAAAGCACCAATAGTCAACACTACAATATCGTTGCAGTATCGATATCGAGGTATTTGGACAAACATATCGTGATTTCTCCATATCGTCAAACTTTCCATGACAACCGGCAAGCAGATCTCTCCGGCTGTTTAAAGCCTCTCGGCCTTTTGCAAGCTGCTCTGGCAAAACAACCAGTATTGTTCAAGATCTTTCATTTTTTATTTTTGTAGATTTACTTCAGTCTGAACACACCATTGCACTGCTACAACAGTCTTTTTATGGGTAGAGTGTGAGTGTGGTCTTGTTTTTTGGAAAGTGTCCAGTGAGACATTGTCCACGTAGTGCTGCCACTAATCTGCCAGGAAGCTTAGGCTCGTTGGATCCTGCTCTGCTAAAGAAAAGGTTTATCACCCTGACATACCGTGAAACAAACAAGCAGCCAAAACCTCCAACGGCCCGGGCCTCCGCTCCAGCAGGGCCGTCGTGGCATTGTTAACATTCACAGCACAATGCTTCTCTTATCCGTCTCCTCTCTTACAGCCAACAACGTCCTAATCTCCCGAGTTGTTTGAACCAGTTTGCAGAACGTCTTGAAGGATGAGGGCAATTTTAGACAGATTCCAGGGATACAACGAAGAGACACAGATGGAATTCATCACTTGTACTCTTTCTGTGCAGACCAGGCTGCCTCCTCCTGTGACCCACAAAAACATGCTGCAGAGTGTTAGAAACTCGCCTCAGGACAAGAAGTTCAGCCTGATATTTGCACCGTGGAGGGTGACTCTACAGAACTCTGTCACTTGGGCTTGTCAGTGCATTAAAAAAGGATGCTAAGTTACAATTTTACAAGCCAATAGCTCTAAAAAGGACAAGAATATATGCATCTGCAGTGGGGGGATGATAGGGTCATGATCAATATCAGTGATCAGGGCTGTTTTTAGGTCTTCTGGGGCAGTTCAAAATCAAATCTCAAGTCAAGATGATAGAAAAAGTCCTTGCAATTATTAAGCCTAAAGATATAAAACATTTCACTTTTACACTTTTTTTAGCAAAGGTGTGCGCCTCTCCTGAAAAATAGACCACTGTCGCTAAAAGTCAGCAACATAGCACCTTTATGATGCAAACATTAAATTCAAAGCTGAACTAAAAAATAGTTATATATTGAAATTTGATATGTAATGTGAAAGACGTCGATCATAGTGACGGACCGACAGAGTTATCACCAACTTTGTAGTTCCCCTGGTTTTACAGCTTTGATTCCCTCTCAGCGCTCTCATCAACCCAGTACCAAATAAAGAGCCGGACAGTCTTTGCAGGAGTTAGACAAGACCCAAAAAAGAGCTATGCATTCATAAGGTAGCCAGAGACATGACTCCAAATGTAAGGCTGCTTTTGTGTCTCATATTTCACAGTTTATTCATTTTTGTTATTGTAGAGTCTGTTCACACAGAGAGAGCACAAAGTGTGTCAGACTCTTGCTCAAGGGCACATCGACAGGCCTCACTGGTTGTTTATTTATCTGACAAATAGCCTGAAGAAACTGAAACAGATTCCCAAGATTACGTGGAACAAACTCTCCTGCCTCGACCGAACCTGTTCTCATACATCAACTGGTATCAAAGGCTGTTTTACATTAGCTCCTCTATAAAGAATGCCGACCGGCCGCGGGTGAGTCACGGGACACAGTGTTTGAAGAAGAGTGTTTCCACACAGCGAGAGGAAGAGGACGGAGAGGACAGACCATGGGAAAGACCATGGAGCATTCCTCTCTGACAGAAAGTGACAAAGCAGCAGTGTTCACCTGCAGAGACCAACATGTTCAACCTGGGGGGGGACCTCTATTGATCCGGTGATGCTTCAGGATGAGGTGGTGGTTTTGATTTGGGTTAATTTAATTGCACAAATAACTACAAATAGACTTTGCAGGTGCAATAAAAACCTCAAAGGAGGCAAGGAAATCAAGTAAATGGCATCAGAGAAAGTCCAACAAGGACACTGAAAGCAGCACTACTGTCACTGTGTCCACGTTGGGACACCACTCGCTGCTATTGGCCATATCTGGACACCTTCAGCCTGATGGACTTTCTGGTCTTTTCGCAGTACTTTACATTTCCGATCATCACCAAAATGTTAACAGAATTGATGTATACCCATCTAACAATCTACGTATGAATTGTCCTATATGTACATGGACATTTAGATGTCTCAGTAGTATATGAAATGAGGGAAAGACGTAAGAACGCTCGGGCGATGGAATTTTCTCCAAAAAAGGTTTCATTTTTATGAACTGGAATTAAGGAGCTCTTATTGCATTAATCCAGAGTGTTGAAGCTGGTGTTTTATTGTGAAGGAAAAGGGTAAGATCCGGGTATTTTTGACAGCAATGATGGGACTTCTTTAATAACGGTCCCCAGCGGTGTCCGGTTCGGTTGATTACCAGCGATGACGACTTTAGCCGACTCTTGTGAAGTAAAAGCTAAAGTGACAAGTTTACACTATGTACCGTTAGAAAGCTAAGAAGTCACACGATAGTTTTACACCATTAAATTAACAATGCCAGACTAGACAGAGGGTAAATACATAAATACGACTGACAGTCTGAGAAAATGAGTTTTGAACATTAAAGCATGTAAACAGGGTCTGGTAGAAACCCAAAATACATGCATGAACCTGAAAATGGGCATGATATGGGACCTTTAAAGCACTAAAAGATCCACAAATAACGAGAGAGGAGGATGAAATAAACTGTGAGAGAAAACACCATCGGTGCTGTTGCCGAGGCACAAAAACTAAGATTGTGTTTGGGCAGCCCTCGGCCAATCACATCCATCACACGGGAGCTCCGTATCTCGTTTCTCGGCAGAGAATCTAATAAAGCTGTACTATTTAAACGGATTAAGTGCCTCATTGTCCGACTACTGTCTGTGCGAGCCCCCCCCCCCCCGCTCCCTCTCTCCCCTCAAACTGTGTCACCCTTGGGATTGGGATTGAGAGTATTCTTCTCCAAGGAGCTCCAGAAACAACAGTTGGTTTAAATGTGATGAGTAACAGAGCTGGGAGGAAGGTTTGGACCCTCATTTAAAAACCTCATGTTGTCCTCGGGTCAAATTGACCCGTTTTCCGATATCAGTGTTGTTTTTAATTACCTAAAATAACATGATTGATTCCACCCAACGCTCTTTGGCAAGTACACATCTCTACTTTCATTAATTTTGCGTCTTATTCAATTTTATAGCATTTGAAAACAACATTATAGTGTTTTTGAAATAGTATTGAGTAAAAGTTGACATATTCCAGTCTGTGATTATCATCAACATCCATTCCTTTAATTTTAGTCTCAATAATTCCTAATTTCTGCTTTTCTAGCTCAAACATTAGGTATAATTTCCTATAAATGAGATTTATTGACCATAAATTCCAAAAATAACTGTAAAACTAAAGTTAATAAGTAGTGTTATGTAATGTTGAAAACATTAAAAAAAAGTGACAAACATTGCAAAAAAGCATCAAAAGTGTAAAAAAAAGGGATAAAATCTTAAGAAAAAGTTAAAAACACTGAAAAAAAATGTCAACAAAAGTGTTGATTTTTAATTTTGACGGGAAGACGACACAAGGGTTAAAAAAACGTTAAAGTTTCCAAAGATTTGGAGCGTGAAGGTGGTTTGAAGAACAGGAACCCTAGGATTCAGGCAGGTGGTGAACCCCAGAAAGGGACAGGACCGAGACATGGTGGTGGTGGTGGTGGCGCAGTGGATATATGACACATGCCTTTGTTGTGTGAGGTCTGGGTTCGATTCCCACTGCAATACATCAACCAATGTGTCCCTGAGCAAGACACTAACTACTATTTTTTGTGACTGTTATTGCCCCTCTTCATTCTAACCCCAACCGGTCGTCAGACACCGCCTACCATGGGTCTGGGTTTGGGTTAGGGCCTGGGTCTGGGTCTGTCCCAGGTTTCTTCCTAAAAGGAAGTTTTTCCTCTCCACTGTGGCCCTGTTGCTTGCTCTGGAGGAAACTACTAGACCTGTTTGGTCCTTGTAAATTCTGGACTGTGGTCTAGACCTACTCTATCTGTAAAGTGTCTCGAGATAACTCTTGTTATGAATTGATACTATAAATAAAATGTAATTGAATATATATATACAGCAAATTGTAAGTGACTTTGGATAAAAGTGTCAGCTAAAGGTCATGACTTCATATAGGTACTGTTGTTCTGTGCATATGAATGATATGGTCGTGTAATTTGCTTCCTGCCTTTCTATTTAGCTTTCTGTAATTCGGCTCTTCTAATATAACAGATGTTAGGAGAGAAACTTTGTTGTGGGTTGGGTTTGGGGGCGGGGGGGGCGGGGGGGGGAAGGTTGTTAAATAGAAGTTTTATTGTAAGTAAACAAAAAACATTATTTGAAAAGAAAAAAAAAAAAAAAAAAAAAGTGGTTTTAGGGGATAAAAACAAGCATCTGGCGCTGGAGCGGGTGGTAATTACCGACGGAAAATACCTATCCCGGGGTCGGGCGAGGCCAGAGGGATCAGAGGGGGGTCAGGGGGGGGGGGGTCAGAGGGGGGATCAGAGGGGGGTCAGAGGGGGGTCAGAGCTGAAAGCATAAACTGTTACAGCGAAACCCAGGCAGGACGGAGGGGGAGCAAACGCATCAAAAGGCAAATATTTGTGCTGTGTGTTTGAGCAGAAAGAGGAAAAATGGAGTGTGTTTGAGCATCGGTTGCATTATTTATCCCAGCGTGGGGGCAAACGAGTTGTTGCGTTCATTTTTTTTTTTTTTCCTACTCCCTTGACCCCTCGAGACCTTAGCGACAGAAGTGGCAAAGAGGGAAGGAAACAGGCGAGAGACGGCTGAAAGTGCCTGTCTGAGCGGCTTAGTGATGCAATCTGCCAGAAACACCCCCCACCCCCAAAATCTCCCTCCCAGCCAGCTCCAGCGATGACATCACCTGAGAAGCAACATGGCAGAGAACGGTTGCTCGGCTGAACGCGGCTACGTTACTTCAAGCTGTCGGAGGGAATTGTTTCCAGGATTAGTGACTTCATGTGTTGTAATTCCCCCAATTATGGAGGAAAAAGTGGGACAGACGGACGAGAATCTTTAAAGCGCCCACATTAGGCTCATTTTCAGGTTCATGATTGTGTTTTGAGATTGTACCAGAATAGGTTTACATGGTTTCATTAAAAAAAAAAAACACAAAAAAAACATCACATTTTTGTTGTACTACACATTGTGTTCAGGTCTCTGTTTTAGCTCCAGAGTGAGATATCTCCCTTCTATACTATCTTCGTTGGAAGTCACACATGCTCAGTAGCTCGGTAAGATCCCATCAGCTAGATAACTCTTTCTCCAGCTTTGGTCTGTCCAACACAGGATTAGCTGGGAGACTTCTTCTAGACCAGGGCCACCTGTAGAATACCTGCAGAACAGGGACAGGAAGTACAACAGGGACAGAAAGTAGTTCTTTTTGGAAATTATGGTCAACTAGTGTTGTAGCAGTGTTTTGCCGTTGAGAATGAGCTAGCATGCTACCGCTAGCATGCTACCGCTAGCATGCTACGGTTAGCCATCTCGTCTCTAGTGACGTAGAAAGCCGTGCAGATCATGAACATCTCACCCGGAGACTGAAGGCCGAGGACATTCAGAAACCAGATCCCGCTCAAAACACCATGGGTAGTTTTATTTTCAACGTTTGCATGTGGAAGCACCGGAGACCCAAAATGACACCCCAAATTCCAGAAAAAGTGCGTTTTCTTTTTTTCATAATATGGGCACTTTAAGTAAAAGCCAAACCTAAAATCTGTTTACCCACATTGTGGTATTTTTTCATCATGTACATTTATTGTTGTTACACATGTGAATTCACTTTGTTAAGAGAAATGCATTAATTATCAGTCATTTTGAATGCCTGCTGTTTATATTCTTGTGTGTATGTTTCATGCCGATCTACTGGACTGGGAATGTAACGAGTAACGGTAAATTTGACCCTTTTCATTTAAAATATCCTAATTTCTGCGGTGTGTTACCACGGCGTGTAAACTCTGCGTTTAATCCTTCCCAGCTTCCTACGAGGCAGCAACAGTTATTTTTTATATATATTTATATCTGTATTTGTTTCTGTCTTTATTGTTGATTTCTTCAAAAATGTTTAATATTAGGGCTGCAACTAAGAAATATTTTCATAAACAATTAATCTGTTGTATATTTTCTCGATTATTGGATTAGTTGTTCGGTCTCTAAAAATTTCAGAAAATTGTGAAAAATGTGGATCAGCGTTTCCCGAAAAGCCCGAGACGACGTCATCACATCACGTCTTGTTTTGTCCACAACTCAAAATCATTCAGTTTACTGTCACGGAGGAGAAAATAAACTAGAAAATATTCACATTTAAGAAGCTGGACCCAAAGAATTTTTCACGTTTGTCTTAAAAATGGACTCAAACCGACTAATCGACTATCAAAGGAGTTGGCGTTTCCTTTACAAGTCTAACTACATAAGTCTAACTTATTGTGGCACTACAACCATTTCTGATTCAGAGTTGTGTAAAAGAAAAAATCTTTTTAATTAAATAAAGAGCTCCAAAGAGACTGCAGTCAAGCCACACAGCAACTCGTACAATCCCCACAGTCTGGGAACGGTAAACTCAGCTCATTAATTATTGATTCTGCAGGAAAAAACAACGTGTTTTATGATCAGCAGGGCCCGCTAGTTGAAGCCAATCAGGTGATGGAGGGTCTTTTAGATAACGCCAGGCTCTGGAATCTGACATTGATCGGACTGACGGTCCGACGGTGGACCAAAAATGCTGATTGGGGGGGTCTTCTGATTGGTCTAATGGCAGATGGAGCGGCCCAGAGCCCATTACACCAAGCACTCAAATCGCCTGAGTAAGCGCCGTCTAATCATAATGTTGTAGTTTCTCTTCCAGTTTTTTCCATCTACTCCACACACTTTCTGTATATCTTTATTATCTGTATTTATATTTTTTCATTACTTTCCAATATTATTTATGGTCACGGGTAAAAGTAATTTATATTATGCTACCTACTTTTTCTTTATTACTCTAATTACATATTCAATTTAATTTTAACGTCACTTACACCGCAATATTGTTTCTTGTACTATGGCAACCGCACTTTACAATACCTTTACAACACATTTACAACGCCTTTACAACACCTTTACAACTCCTTTACAGCACCTTTACAGCACCTTTACAGCACCTTTACAACAAATTTACAACACCTTTACAACGCCTTTACAATCCCTTTACAACACCTTTACAACACCTTTACAACAAATTTACAACGCCTTTACAATCCCTTTACAACACCTTTACAACACCTTTACAACAAATTTACAACACCTTTACAATCCCTTTACAACACCTTTACAACACATTTACAATACCTTTACAACGCCTTTACAACACCTTTACAACACCTTTACAACGCCTTTACAACACCTTTACAATCCCTTTACAACACCTTTACAACACATTTACAATACCTTTACAATGCCTTTACAACGCCTTTACAACAAATTTACAACAAATTTACAACACCTTTACAATCCCTTTACAACACCTTTACAACACATTTACAATACCTTTACAACCCCTTTACAACACCTTTATAACACATTTACAATACCTTTACAACACCTTTACAACAAATTTACAACAAATTTACAACAAATTTTCAACACTTTTACAATCCCTTTACAACGCCTTTACAACGCCTTTACAACACCTTTACAACACCTTTACAACACCTTTACAACACCTTTACAATACCTTTACAATACCTTTATTTGATGCCACTTTACTTTCATTCTACCTTCTACTCATTGTCTGTTGAATGCCTGTTTTTCTTGTGTGTTTACTTGTTTGTTTTGCTGTAATTGAAGAATATGCTGACGTATAAGCGACGTTGTAGCGCGTCCTCTGGTGGACAAACTATGCAACGCCAA